>NW_026058930.1:0-13311 GCF_023721935.1 Panthera uncia | reverse complement strand
ATTCATCCATCCATCCATCCATCCATCATTCCATCCATCCATCCATCCATCCATCCATCCATCATTCCATCCATCCAACCATCCATCCATCCATCCATTTATTCATCCATCCATCCATCCATCCACCCATCCATCCATACATCTACCCATCTATCCAACCAATATTCTCTAGCACCTATTTTTGCCAAGTGTTGTGCTGGTTTTACCAAAGTAAACACGGTAGCCTGGATTCCCCCCAAAAATGGAGGCTGCAGCAAAACTTGTGTGCTAATGCTTTAATGTTGGGCGCAGTCCCAGGAAGCAAGAGTGAGGGGATGGAAGTAGAGCAGAGTGGAAGGAAAACAGAACCAAGGCGACGTGTCGCCAGGCTGGCCTCAGCTTCTCGGAAAACAGCCACTTGCTCAGTCGTGTGGACCGTCCCTGGAAAGGTCCCACCAAACCACTGTGCCCAACACAAGCCACTGAGTGGGGAGGAAGGACAAACGGTGTTTTGGCTGGTCCCTCCCCACCCACCACGTAACCGATTGCTGTGTAATTCTGGACTGGGTTGCCGGCAGCTGCTGGGGAAGCAGAGCTCGGTGGGTCCGGTGTGGCCGGCATGATGCAGGCTGTCCCCGTCCTCCTCGCCGAAGGAGGCTGAGCTGGCGAGCGGTGGAAAGGAAGCTACCTGAGGAAAGCCAGAGAGCCGCTGGGAAAGACCACTTTAGATGGGACGCTCTGAGAAGGCCTCCGGCAGAGCACTGGGGTTTGGGTGGAGGCCTAAAGGAGGGCACGGGGCTGGCCCCACGGACAGCTGGGAGAGGAGGCTTCACAGAGGAGGAGACAGCAGCCCGAGGCCCCCAAGGGGTCATGTGGCGGAGCACAGAGAGCAGACCAGGCGGTCCTGGCCCCGGGGCCCTGGAGATGAGGCTAGAGACCCGGGGGGTCAGTGTCTGCTGGCCCCTGGGGGAGGGGTGGATTTGGAGTTTGAATTTTATTCTAAGAGCCCTTCACAGTGGGCAGAAGAGTGACCTTAGCTGAGGTGCAGTTTTCAAGGTCAGTGCGGTTGCCATGTGGGGACAGATGGCAGCCGTCGAGCATGGCTTCCGTATGGCTCTTAGGAGGCGATGTGGTGTCCAGGCCCGGCTCCGCCACCGATGGATTGTGTGCAACCCCAGGCATGTCCCCTGAACCTCCCGCCTGCTCCCAGGCTACAGGCCCCAGGAGGCCTGGTGTGTGGGGGTACAGGAGGCAGGACCCCCAGGCTCAGGCAGGGAAAATGGGCCGTGCTCAAAGCAACTGTTTTTGTTTTGCGTCTGTGTGGAGGGAAGGAGAAAAAGTGTTCAGCGAGGGTAGCAACAACCAGCCACAACCTCACAGCCACCCGTTGGCCCCACAGTGCCGATCAGGAGCCTGGGAGCCTTTTCCTCCATTAGTCTGAGGGAGCAGGGCCCTGGAAGTCAGCTTGGCAAGATTGGAGGGCTTCGGGGAGGACTTTGCCCAATGACACCCTCTCCCCCTGACTTTCCGTGTCTTCAGAAAGGAGTTTTGGGTTAACCATCTTTGAATGAAGAATTGTCCTCTGTGGGCTTTCTTCCTAAAATATTTTTTAAGGGGCGTCTGGGTGGCTCCGTCGGTTAAGCACCCAACTCTTGATTTTTGTCTCAGGTCATGATCTCACGGTTCGTGGGTTCGAGCCCTGAGCCGGGCTCTGGGCTGATGGTGTGGAGCCTGCTTGGGATTCTCTGTCTCCCTCTCTCTCTCTGCCCCTTCCCTGCTCGTACTCCCTCTCTCTCTCGAAATCAGTACATAAACGTTAAAAAAAAAAAGAAAAAAATTTTCAAGAAAGTTGTGGTAAAACATACATAGAATTTACTGTGTTCGTCATTTTCAGGCACACGGGTCAGTGGTGTTAGGTACAATCACACTCTCGTGCGACTGTCACCAGCACCCATCCGAAGAACTTCTCGTCATCGCAAACTGAAACTCCGTACCCACTAAACAGTAACTCCTGTTCCCCCTCCCCCGGCCCCTGCCCCATCCTTCTGCTTTCTGTTCCTGTGAACTTGACTATTCCAAGTGGCTCATCCAAGTGGAGTCACACAGTATGGGTCCTTTTCGTGACTGGCTTAGTTCCCTTGGTCATCGAGGTTCCTCGCGGTCATAGCGCATGTCAGAAATTCCTTCCTTTTTAAGGATGAATAACATTCGACTGCACGCATATGCCACGTCTTGCTTGTCTATTCATTCATCAGTGGGCACGTGGATTGCCTCCACCTTTTGGCCGTTGTGATGAATGCTGCTGTGAACACGGGTGGACACGTGTCTCTCTGAGCCTCTGCTCTCACTTTTTTTTGGGGGGGGGGGTATATACCCAGAAGTGGAATTGCCGGATCATACGGCGGCTCCATTTTTCACTCTGTGAGGAGCCGCCGTGCTATTTTCCATGGCAGTTGTGCCATTTTATACGCTGTGGGTCTTTCTTTTAATAGGAGGTCACGGTGTGAATATCAGAGGTCCCCCAAATGAAAGACCCACCATATGCACCTAACCTCCTTCTTGCCTCTTTTATAGTAGCTTAGGGTTGTCACGATGCAGATGTCACCACCGCCACGCTGGCTGTGAGGGCGGTCATCACCTGCCTTCACAGAAGGAGACGCCGAACTTCCCATCCTATGGCAGGTAGCTGCTGTTCTTGCCTGCCCAACAACCTCCACTCGTCCTCCTTCTGGTTTTTCCTTTGGGGGAGCCCTCCTCCCTCAACTCTCAGTGTGTGCCGATCCCGTGCGGGCTGACCCTGCCCCATAGCTCTGGAGGCAAACGACTAATTCAGCAAGGGTTTCATGACCCAAACCTGGCCGACCAGAGCCTACGAGCATCTTCCGGAAATTTGCTGAGGGTTTGAGAAATGGAGTTTGCTTTCAACTGGGGTTGCTACGCAGATACAGGGTGGGTCTTTGGCTGCTGGTGGCCACTTCTGCCACCCCTTAGAATGACTGTAGTGGAGCCTGAAGCCAACTTGGAAACACAGAGTCAATAGGTGGAAAGAGAGAGACCCCAGACGATGTCATCCGAGCACCTGGATCTAACTGTACCTGAAACGATCAGATCTACTCTTGGACTTTTCACCACAGGAGCAAAGAAATCGCCTTCTTCACTGAAGCAATTGAGTTGAAGTTCTCTTCCCTTGCGCCTGAAGGGAATCTCAACTAATCGAAGGCTGATGAACTTGCTCAACATCACTCAGCCAGGAAATAGTGGTGGTGAAATCTTAGGCCCCAAAAGGAGTTCTTTGGCTAAGATCTGGATCCCAGCACTGGGACAGGACTCGCCATTGTCTGACTCTCCTTCAGAACTCCGGGTCAGCTTGATGTCAGGGCTCAGCGTCCCAGGACGGCTGGAGAATTGCAGGAGCCAGCACAGCAGCAAAGCACCGCGGGAGCTGAGCCCTTATGGGAGTTGGCAAATTACGGCCTTTGGGCCAAATCCAGCCCTCCCGTTTTTGTACGGTCCACAGATTAAGAATGCTTTTTTTTTTTTTTTTTTTTTTTTTTTTACATTTTTCAATGGTGGGGAAAAAATGCAAAGAAGGCTATTTTGTGACACGTGAAAATTATCTGATATTCAAATTTCACTGTCCATAAATAATGTTTTATTGGCTCAAAGCCACACTCACTCATTTCTGTGTTATCTGTGGCTGCTTTTGCACTGCAGCGGCAAAGTGGAGCCGTTGTGACAAAGGCCACCTGCAATGTTAACTGCCCAGCCCTTTAAAAAAAAAAAAAGTTTGCCTGTAGCTGCCATTCCCTCGGCTACCCTCCTTAGCTATCCGTGGTGGCTCTCCTCCCAAAGCCCTCACCATGTCCTTTCCTGCTTCCTCTTCCTCCAGCGTTGGTCCTTACAGAAGCAGGACCCCCACGAAATCAGCGAGCATACGGCAAGTTCTCAGCACAGCGCCCGGCACATTGCTCGTGCTCGGGATGGAAAAGGTGTTGTGAAGCGACCCGATTCAGCAGCGAAGGACGTCCATGGTGGCCGTGCATCCTGTTTCCAACGCTCACTCCCTTCGTGACCTTGGACAAGCTGTTTCACCTCTTTGGCCTCAGTGGCTTCCTGCAAAATCGGGTAATAATAGTATCTACCTCCCGGTCCTAGGGAAGGTCAAATTAGTCATTACACGTAAAGTGTGCTCGGCGCATAGGAAGTTCTCAGTGAGATGTTCATTGTTTTTCTTAGGGCTTAGTCGCCACGGAGGAGACTGGGGTCTGGACCCGGCCCCGCTCTCGCCCAGGGTCCTCCAGCAAGGCCAAGTCTGTGCTGGGAGCAGAGACCCGGCCTCCTGACTCAGGGCCTTCGTACCTTGTCAGGTGGGGATTCATGATACCACTGGCAGGGGAGGGCAGAAGGCTTCACCAGCCAGGGACTCAGATGGGGTCTGAGGCCAGAAGGTCCTGGGGTTGGCCCCCACCTATGAAAGTGTGCGTGTGTGTTTCTGTGTAGCTGGAGACGGACCCGTTTGGGGAAAAGAAAGAGCAAATGGGCCCCGCGCAGGGTGAAGAAGACGGCGAGGCAGTGATGGCAGCCCGGATGATGACTGGGGTGCCCTCGTCTCTGCCCAAGTCACTCAACCTCTTAACACCCTCAGAGGGGGCTGAAGGAAAATGGGAAGAATTGAAGGGTCCTCGGGACTCCTGCCCAGGCTCAAGGCCACCCACACGTTCTAGAAGTCTTGCGGGAGACAGGGTCCCCGTGACGTGTTGCCTCCCCAAGTCTCCGGGTTTGTCAAGACCTCAGTGGGGGGTGAGCTGAGTGGCCGGGCCTGGCAGTCCACCTGTCCCTCATCTGACCAGCCCAGCCCCTCCCCAGCCACTCACCACAGCGCGTCCCAGGCCAGAGCCCAGCCCTGCAACTCCCCATGGGCACGTGTCCGCTCTGTTACACGGAGGGCGGGGTGGGGACAAGAGGGCCAATCCTGGACCATTTCAGCTTCTGTTGCCTCCCCAGCAGCACCACGGAGGTGGCAGGAGAGCGATGGGTGCAGAAGGGACAGGCGCACACGCCCCCGATGACGTGGGTTCTCAGAGACACGCACGCAGCCACACCCGGGCACGCGCCTCTGGACGGACCTACTCACACTCCCCACCAATGCAGAGCGGTACATACACCTTCACCGCCACGCACTCAGCCCCACTCAGACCTCCTCTCGCTCGGACACGGGCTGCTGGCTCTGCCCGGCCCGTCGGCTCTACTGTGCTTGTTCTGGGGCCAGAGCAGGCTGACGCCAGCCTCCTGCAGCGACTGTGAGAACCAGGTGCAGGGGGACATCACACAGAGGCCACCAGAAGGCCAACAGGGTCTCACACACCATCTGGGCCGGCGGCTCCCATACCTGGAGGTGCACCTGAAACACGCCTGGTGCCCACCCCAGACCCGGTGAAACCCCTTCTGGGTGCTGGTGTCGAGCTGGGTGGGAGGGCTGGCATTTCACAGGCTTTCCGGGTGTTCTGATGCCGGAAAGATCTAATAACCCCTGGCCTAACCCAGCCCCTCACTGTTCCAATGCACAACCAAGGCCAAGGGAGGGAGAGTGATTTGTCCAAGGTCTCACAGCAGCTGCACAGGAGAGCCGGGGCTAGAACCCCGGTCTCCCGGCTGCTAGTCCTCAGGCTTCAGGCTTCCAGAGAGCCTGCCCCCCGCTTCCCACCCGTACAGGCCCTGGGTGCTCCTCCAGGCCTTGCTCCGGCAAAAGGGGACCTGCCGGCTCTCCCGGGTGTCAGGGTCAGCCCATGGCAGCCAGTGCTCTGGAGCAGAGGGTTGTCTCCATCCCACTGTCCCGCGTGAGGCCCCGGCTTAGGAGGCCCGGCTCAGGGAAGGCCAGGGCTGGTCTCGCTCCAATAGCACGTGTTCACCACGACATGCCGAGGGCCCACCCCTCTCCTGGGGAAGGCCGGAAAGGGGAGCACACACGCTGCCCAAACATCTGGACTTCGCAGCGAGCCAAGATGCACCATCCAGATGTTTTCAAAGCTCCATGCCGGGTGTCAGCAGAGAGCAGACATCTGGGTGGAGGCTGATGCTTACGTTGGAGAGGAGAGGGTGTATTCAGTGCAGAGATTAGTTTGGCACAAGCTGGGGCTGGGGGTGCCCCCTGGGGACTTCAGTCCCCCACCCTGGCGTGTGGAGTGGGGCAGCTGTGGCCTCTTAGAGCAGGATCCAGACCCCCGGGGCAGCAGCCCGGTGGCATAGACAGTAATGAAATAACAGCACCAGCTCTCTGTTGTCGAGCACCCACTACGCCTGCTGTTCTGCGCTCTGCACGCATTAAATCGTTCAGCCCTGACAACGACACTGTGGGGCGAAGACTGGCCCCTTCTCTAGCAGCCGAGACACAGGGCGGTCACATCCCCGACCCAGGCTCACCCAGCGAGCCGGTGGTACCGTGGGGCTCACGCCCTCTTCCATCCCACTAGCACTCCCAGTGGTTTCTCGGGACCGTCCCAGCGAGCCCTTCTTTACCCCTATTACCGTTTGCGAGAGAATTTTCATAGAGAAGGTGGGAATCTGGGAGGTGCCCCTTTTCCAGGTGGTTGGAACTTGGGGAGGCGAGGTGGTAGGAAGCAGAGCCAGGCCCTCCTCCCGGGGTTGGGGGTGGCTGGGGGAGGGGATGCCAAACGTCCCAGAGCTTCCCCGGGCGAAGGCTGCTTCCCGAGGGAACAGTGAGCTCCCTGTGGCAGAGCCCAGCCCTGGCCGCAGGGCTATTTACTTTTCTCCCCTCTTTCCAGCCCAATATCCCAATAGGAGCAGCGGATATCAGCCATTGACACCCTGATGAGAGTGTTCGGCAGCTGGAGTCACGCCCTCCTTCTCCCTTATGGCACAAAGGTCGTGTCCCCTCATAGGAGATCATCAGGGAAGATGACGCAGGGGTTATGGGCCAGGAATGGGAGGGGTGGACCTTCCTAGATTCTGAGGGCCCCTGGAGAGGCAGGCTTTACTTCCAAAGGCTGCTTTGGTTCATTCATTCCGTAGACATGTCTAGAGGCCTAGGATGGCTAGACCTGGGGGCCTGGGCAGCGAAGGATCTTCTCGTTCTGGCCAGCAACCGACTGGCTAAGCACCCACCCCGTGCCAGGCCTGGTGGGGGCCCCGGGCTGTAGAGGAGAGGGACCGGGGACCTGGGAGGGCCGATGGCTCAGAGCAAGGAGGGGTCCCATTGGGTGGGAGAGCAGGACGGCTTCATAGCCAAGGAGGGGAGGCGCCGGGGTTTGGCCCTGGGTCATGAGCTGGGTTTACGAGCAGAGACAAGGTGAGAAAGGGCATCCCAGGGAGAACCTGGCTGAACGGTGTCTCTGAGGTGATGGGCACAGAGAGATTCCACATCCTGTCTTCCCAAGGCCCTCCACTGCGTCCTATGCCGGCCCGGGGTAGTGGACACAGAGAACAGGGCGCTGAACTCAAACCGGGGATCTGGGTTCGAGTCCTTGCTCTGCCACTGACCTGCCGGTTGAACCTGCGCCTCTTTTCCCCAGCTCTCCTGGTTCTCCTCCTTCTGCTCTCCTTTGCTGCTTCCTCCCCATCGCCCCCACCCCACATGGGAGCCCAAGACTCATCCCGGGACTGTCTCTCTAGCGCCCTCATCCTTCGGGGACACGGGGGCCAAGAGGGTGGAGTGCTGCCTGGGGGGGGCAGCGTGCAGGAAGGCGTGAGGGGGCAGACACTTGGCGGGTCCGAGGCACTAAGCAAAGACAGGGAGGGCGGCGATCCCCAGGCCCTATAATGAATCATTTCTGGAACATGTGGTCTCTCAGCCAGGGGGATGTCAAGAAAAAGTGGCTCCGTTTCCAGAGAGAGACCCTGAGGCACGGAAGGGGGTTGAGAGAAGGTGAACTTGCACTCTGAGTCCTGTCTCCCCTTGTGCCGAGGGTCCCTCCCTCCTTCCAGGCACCGTTTCTCGGAAAAGGGGAAAGATGTCAGAAGGGACGGAGAATTGGAAGGCCTGGGTCTGCCCAGACTCTCCCGGTGACTCTCTGTGGGACCCCTGCACGTCCCCACCTCACCTCGGCTTCCTTCGGGTATGAAGGTTCTGGGTCCCCCTGTGCTGAACGAGGTCAGCGCTGAGCCTGTGCATAGACGGGTGGATAGTTCCACGCCAGTGCAGGTGTCCGCGGTTTTCCCGCCTCTGGAGGGGCTTCTGTGAGGCTCTCCACATGGCTCTCTTGACCAAGGCTGTGGCCACCCCCTCACCCACCGTAGCCCCCTGGCCGGGATGTACAGAGCAGCGATGAAAGAGCTGGCACCCGGGGTCTGTTCAACTTTAAAATTGCTTGTCTGCCTGGCAATGTCGGGAAATCTCCCTCCCTCTTTGACACTCCTTGACCTTCGTCTTGGAGGCGTCGATGGACCTTGGCGGCCCCAGCCCAGGGAGACGGCAGACCAGTGTGCACGTCACGTGAAACTGCCACGGACCAACAGAGTTTACGCTCTGCACGCGGTGCAGTGGGCGTTGTCATTTGTTCTGGAAGGAAGGGGACAGGATCCTCTGGGTGCTCTGCCCTGGGGACCGTGGCAGGGCTTCCAGGGATACCAGCTAAATGACCAGGTCACCGGTCAGACCGAAGGTGCTGCTGTAGAAAGAGCACTGGGGTGGGAGCGGGGAAGCCTGGCGCTCCTGTAACCTGCTGGGTGATCTGGGGAAGGCTTCTTTCCCTCTCTGGGCCCCGTTTCCTCCCTGTACCATGAAGAGTTTGCATGCGGCAACCTCAAGAGGCCCCTGCGTCCTGCATCTCGTGAGCCCATGACTGGACGTTCTAGCTGCAGTGGGACCTCAGCTGCCCATGAGAGAAACATGGGGTTTGCAGGTGGGGAGGTGTTCCAGTCGTGGCCAAAGGGGGACTAGGAGGGCCCACGGTTCTCACACTGCTGTAGCCACAGAGCCTCCAGGACCAGCTAAGTCACCTCCTCCTCCATCCCCCTCTGTCTCTGGGCAGAGCTGAGTCCTCGCATACCCCCTTTGGGTGGTGACCTGCCTCTCACCTCACCCCTCCATTTGGCCCGTTCTGGAAAGTCGGGGCACGAGGGCAGCCTGCGCAAAAAGGCCAAGGCCCGCCTGCAGAGCATTCCTGCTCCGTGAAGTCCTGCAGAGTGGGTCCATCACAGAGGACATTTTGCTTCTCAGAGCCAGCTGGCCAACGTCCCTCCTCCGAGAGGGCCCCCTGGAGGGCAGGGCAGGAGGATGTCCCCCCAAACGCGCCAGGAGCCAGTGCAGGAGCCACAAGAGGGGCCAACAGCAACTTTTGAAGCCTACTTCCACGGGGAACTGGCCAAACTCAGACATTTGGCCTCCAGGCCCGGATTTAGTTCTGATGCCGTGGGTGACATCAGATGAGTCGCCTAACCTCTCCGGCCCACGTTTCTTCTTGGGAAAATTGCAGGAAAACATTCTCGTTTTTCTTCCCCTTCGTCATCCCACTTGGAAGGGAAGCAGAAACGATGGCGTTTCCAGTCAACGGTTAGACAAAGGTTGGGGGCTTCCAAAGGTGCGGGACGGTCCGATAAATGCAAAGCCCTCCGATCTGCCTTTCACAACGAACACGCGCGCGCACACATGCACACCCACAAGCTCCAGCCTGCCTTCCCTCGGACTCCTCCGATGTTGCCAGTTTGCTCGGACTTTCTGACACCCGGGCCCGAAGGAGAGGCCCCGGGTTGCTGGCTCCCCGTGCGAGGCCACAAGCTTGGTGACCTGTGCTGAGGCCGGGGTGTGTTTGTTAGATGGTTGGGTGGCTGATAGCAGTGGAGGCAAAACGGGAGCTGTGGTTGTGCGGCTGTAGTCATCAGCTCCTTTTCAAATCCCAATTTCAGTTTCGGAAAGGGGCCGAGACCAGAAGCAGGAAGTTGCTAGAAGTAGAGTGGGACTCTGGAGTGAACACCTGGCTCCTAGCTGGGATGACTGTGCACTTGACAGTTCCTGGGGGGGGGGGGGGGAGCCAGCACAGCAGCTGTGGCCCGAGAGCTGGCCTTGGCCCCTGACCTGGACCTCGGGGAGGCTGGCACACTCTGGGCGTCCTCCTCCGTGGCCAGCCCCTTCCACAGAAGCCGCTCTTGGCGGGACAGCTGATGCCCAGGCCTTTGCAGGGTGAGAGGGCCGGGCAATGAGGCCACCCCCTGGCCTGTCATCTCCCTCTGCAGTCAGTCCGCAGCGGTCTGTGGTCTCCCCACCTGTCCCTTGGCATGCCTGGGGGCAGGGGCCTGGCAGGAGCCTCCTCTCTTCCTTAGCCTTCCCCAAATCAGAGAGCCCCCCCCCCCATTAAGCAGTGGTCATTCTCTTCCTGCCCCTCTCCCCCAGCACTCCCTGATTTGGGGTGGGTACAAGGATTGGGGGATGGGTCCTGATGTAGACGAGGGCCGGAAGAATACCCTCTGCTTGGAATATCTAGGCTCATGAATGCACTTTCATTGCCTTTCCAAGCTCTGCGGTGGCGTGACCGGATGCCCACAGAGCTGCCCTTGGCTGTCCCTGGGTCTCCCCTTTAAGGAAAAGACCAGAGACTCTGGAGACAAGACCAGGTAGGCAGCTGGGCAGTGAGAAATGGTTGGCAAGTCTGTCTTCATAATATTAATAAAATAACAATAGCTATTTCATATACTCCTTGCCCTGTGCCAGACATTCTTTTTAGCACCTCTCACATTCATTGATTTGATCCTCATCACCGACGAGCTCAGTATTGTCACATAATCCCTCTTTCACCAATGAAGAAAATAAGGAACAGAGACGTTGAGTGCCTCGCCCGAGGTCACAAAGCCAGGCGGAGTTTAGATGTTGGCAGGCTGGCTGCCCGGCCCCTTTGTCCAGCACTTATGCAAACTGCCTCTGGACGCTTGGGTGGTTCGCGGTCCCTCTGTTGTCCTGTTCAGTCCTAACTCGTCCACTAACTCGGCTCTTTCTTCCTGGATGGCACAAAAGCCCGGGTCAGCCCAGACTCACATCCGAACTCTTGCAAAGGATCTACACGAGTGGATCTGTTTAGGTTTGTTCGTCTCCCCTGCGGCCGCGCCCTGCTTCTCCCCCCGGCCCCGCCCGGGCACCTCTCTTCCCAGGCCCTCAGTCTTGCCACTCCCCTGCAGGAATCATGATTACAGCCTCCCCGCGGAAAGCCACCCGCTGCTGCGTCCACCCCAAACAGCTGAGCCTGTGCAATGTGAGAGGGGAGGACTCTTGCCAGAGGTTTCTGGAAAGCATCCAGAGGTCACTCTGGGCTGGCTCAAGTAGCTTGGGCCTTGACCACTGCTCCGAATAGCCACCGTCCCACCCCGGGTCCACTCCCGCCACACCAGAGTGGGCTAATTGGTGGGTGGGGGGATCCACAGGGCTGAAAGCCGGTCTGCAGTGGAAAGGAGGCAGCAGGAGAGTCTGGCACTCGACCCAGCAGCGGCCACATCTCAAATGCCAAGGGGAAGATGGAGCGGAGTGTCCAGATCTTCCACCCAGAACTGCCTTCCCAGGCCCAGTCTGCATACTCAACCCACGCCCAACAGCTGGCCCAGCCACCCACCCACCTGACCAGTCCGCCCTTACCTGCCGTGCCATCAGCGACCCACCCGCTAATACCCAGCCCCGTCATGCCTCAGGAAACATGTTCCCGACCCCATCCAGACCCACGGTGCTTACCCTGGGCACCACCTGCAGCCTGGGAACTCACCTTCCACCTGGCCCACCCCAAGCCAACACCCTACCTGGGTCATCAGCTGCGTCCTCCTACCTGTCCCCAGGCCTGTTCACTTCTAACGCCCGATTGCTGCCCAGGACTCTCGGCACCCAGACACCCCTCCCCACCACAACTTCTGCCTACCCACGTGGCCCCTAACCACCCATTCACAGCATCAACCAACCACCAGCCCACTTCCCTAATAGGCAGCCCACCATACACCTGTTTCATTAATCAGTGTCACTATTTCCCGATCCAACTTCATCCAGGTGCTGACAACTGTGCCCTTGCCGGCTCTTCCAGGGCTGAGTCTCACCCAGTCTCACCCAGAGAGACTCATCTTAGAGGCTTCAGCTTTGACAGAAGTTATTTTCTACTCAGACCTCAAAGGAGCTAGACAGATGGGGCCAGGCACTTGAAAATTAAAAAAAAAAAAAAATCACCTCCCTCCCTGTAACAGTTTGAGGACTGCCCCATCGGGAGAACATGAGATGGCTTTGCAAAACCTCTTTGAGAAGAGACACCGAGTTTCGAAAATGAGGCAGGCTAAAGGGCTCACCAGCAAATGAGGGCAGGAGGCCCCAGATAGATGAACGGAACTCCTGTCTCCCTAAAAGCCAGAGCAAGGAAGGCGGAGTAGAGAAATGCAAGAGCCCAGGGCAAGGATCGGGGGGCCTGGCTTCCTCTCCTGGCCCACCACTCATGGATGACCTTGGGCACTGGACTGTGGGAGTCAGGGTTCTAGGTTTACACCCAACTGTGTCATTCCTGGGCTCTCCGGTTCCAACAATGGGGCTCCTGCTTTATCCACTGGCCAAGACCCTCCTGGTACACGGTTCTTGTATTATCTCCCGGGCTGAGCAGGAGGAAAAGCAGGCAGGGAAGCCTCTCCAAGGATCTCCTGAGCTGAAGACATGTCAGCACATCCCCACAGCCAGATTCTCTAGCCCAGGGACGGCAAATAGGCATTATTTCACACGTCAGCATCCACTGACTGCTCGTGGCTGTCTGGATCCCAGTTCAGAGGAATATCTTGTGCTCAGGGAGGAAGTGCCAAGATCAACTAGTGATGTCTGCATAGATACCAGAATAGGAAAAAGGGCACATGAATGCCAGGAACTTGGAAACCCTAATGAAGGTCCATGCCAGCCTCTGGGTTTATTTCCCTGGGATTATTACCTTCAAGCCTGTTATAAAATCTTGTTAAACAAGCCTCCTCTTAGACATGCTACAGGAAATTAAAGAGAATGGTGAGCCTACCCCTGGGTCAGATGCCTAATGGAAGACTGTGCCTCCCCCCCCCAAGTCAGCACCATCATTGTAGGGGTGACTACTTGGAAATGTTAAAAGTCTGGCTCTTGGGCAGCAAGCATGCTGTGGAATGTGACTCATCATTGGGCCCCTTTTCTTTTTTTACATTAAAAAAATTATCAAATTTCCCCGTGAAAATGCAAGATTCATGAGGACAGAGTATGCTCTTGGGTCTGCTATTGCCATGTGAGTGAATTTCAAGCCCTGAAAGACCTGGATGTATTATTCATTGTTCATTGACATTTTCCCCCCCTTCCTTCATTCAATCACTCCACATTCACTTCATCCATCCACCCATCCACCCATCCACCCATCC
>NW_026058929.1:0-13317 GCF_023721935.1 Panthera uncia | reverse complement strand
AGAGAGAGAGAGAGAGAGAGAGAGAGAGAGAGAGAGAGAGAGAGACAGCTCTGACAGCTCATAGCCCGATTCAGGGCTAGATCTCACCATCCTTGAGATCATGATCTGAGCCAAAATCAGAGTCAGATGCACCTGACTGAGGCATCCAGGTGCCCCTATTCTGACTCCATTTTATACAACTCAAAGAAATGTCTAAGTCTTTCCAACCAACATTCTCCTATACAGTGCCAAACTCACTGTTTTCCTGACAGTGTTTTCCAATCCAAATGGTCTCTCTCCTTCTCTCACTTTCCAAGTTCCACCTCACCCAGCCTCACCTGTATCCTCCCTACACTCTTTCTCTTGGATGATTTCTCATGGAGTGGAGCACTCATTGCACCATTCCTAAAGGCCACAGACTCCAGATTCCTTTCTAGTCACAACTTGGAGAAATAAACATGGGTAGCCGGCTGTGTAGCTATATTTCCATGACCTCTTTTAGGGTTGCTTACAGGTGCTTACAGCTTCACAAGATTTTCTGCTTCCAGATTTTCCAAGGCTTGGGTCAATGTTATGAGTATGGAGAGCCTGTTGGGTCTTTCTGGGCCTGGGTTCTGCAGGATTTGCTCTGGAGAACAACGCTTAGGTAGTAAGGAAATGTAGGATACCATGGCTGGGCTGCCTAGACCAGGCTCCCAGGGAGAACTATGGAAGGTTAATTATAATTCAGATGCCCAGTGGTGATTTCTACCATAGCATAGCTCTGATTAGCCAATGATGGTGAAATCTGCAATCATGGCAATAAAAGAAGAGTGAGCAGAGGTAGTTTTCAAGGGGAATTTAAATTTTCAGCCTTCAGATTTCTTTTCATTATGTGGTCAGTGAGCCAAGCACCTGTCTCTAGGGACACCACAGAACTAGCAGATTATGGAAATAGGGGAAGCAATTCTTTAGTTATGTGCAGAATGTGACCATGGTGGGCAGAGCAGGTGGGATGATGGTTCTCCCCTCAGGTCTGATCCTGAGGCCAGCAAAAGACTACCAGGTAAAGCTTGAGTAGAAAAAGCAAGGTACAGGCTAGCCTAACACTAACATGTACAGCCACTTCTTCCCACATTTGATCTTGATCAACAAGAAGTCATGAAGCTGCCCCAAACTCAGGAACCAGTGGGGTGACTACAGATCAGAGAGTCACAGACATCCAGACTCCATAGCATGCTGTGGCATGGACCAAATCCACTGGCCCCCCCCTTCTGACTGTGTGTGGGCTTTCCGATTAGATGCCCATTCCTAACAAACTTTAGTCACCTTTTGCTACATGTTATCAATAAACTCTAGGGGACCTTAATAAAAAAAAACAGATGCTTTCTTGCTCCCCAATTTACAATCATTCATCAAAATCTTTGGCCTTTGCTGAAGGAATTTATGATCAGACTATGTTTATATATGAGTCAGTGAAAATGACTTTCATCTGTGGTGAATTTTCCCCCTAGGGGTCTCACAAGCCCTTGCCATCTTGAGCTTTGGTCCCAACCAATGTTTGTCACAAGAGGAGATTGAGACCTGTTAGTGGATTATGAAGTCAAACCAGTGGAGCATGGCAGACATGGAATAAAAACATCTCATAATACATCACACATCGTGAGGAGAAATATCATTATAAGAAAACACTATACAAACTATCCCATTGTCGAGGGCCATGCTAAGAGTGCAAAGAACTCTGAAGAGAAGATGCCAAGTATGATACCCCCTCCTTCCATTCATTACCAGTGGAAAACTGTCCTGAGCACATGGACCTCATTGGAACAGACAGTGGGGACTTTACACACCCTATGTGGGGGCAGGGTGGTGAAGGGAGAGCCTTAGCCCCCGACCAAGAAGGGGGCAGCAGTGGACCCACTGATACCATTACATGCACTGTCTTCTCTCACTCTAGCTCATGCCTCAAGTTCCCACCATCTCTTCTTCCTTTCCTTCTTTATGAAGATCTTGAAACAAAATCTTTACTTCCTGTACTTACTTTTCTTCACTTCTACCCACTACACCCACTGCAAACTGGTTTCTGTTCCCACAATTCCACTGAAATTATTCTAAGATCACTAATAATCAAATGGCTTGGAGACATCATTCTGTATGACTTTTCAAAACTTCTCAGTAGAAACTTTAACAATGGATGTAGCAAGAGCAGGTTTTCAGGGACAGTTAATTATTCACTTTGTCTTCTTGACCCTTGGGTACCCACAGGGCATCCAGTGAGGAGGGCCAACAGACAGCCACATGTTTGAAGGCCTCATATGGTGCCTCCCAAGGGAATACTAAATAATTCTTTGGGGAAGTCACTTTGTTTGAATAACATTAATAGGCATAAGATGTTTTGTGATAAAATTTTTGCTTTCTGCACAAAGACACTTTTCTACAATGGAGGGGGAAGGTGTGATTTGTAGGGGAAAAATAAAGAAAAACAAACAAAACCAAAAGAGAATCCAAGAATCCAGAGCAGCAAATGAAGAATTTAAAATCAAGGAAAGCCAGGGGAGCCTGTGTGGCTCAGTTGGTTGAGCATCTAACTTCTGAATTTGGCTCAGGTCATGATCCCAGGGTCACGGGATCAAGCCCTGCATTGATTATCTCTCTCCTTCTGCCCCTGCTTAAGATTCTCTCTCTCTCTCTCTCTCTCTCTCTCTCTCTCTCTCTCTCTCTCTCCTTCTGCCCCTCTCCCACACTCATGGTCTCTCTCTAATTAAAAAAAATTTTTTTTTTAAATTTTAAATCAAGCAAAGCCAGTATCACTTAGCAAAGACTAAATCCAAAAAAGATGAATCTCAAGGGTTAGTTCTTTGGGGGTATATCTGTTAGTGAATATATAGTGAATATAAAAAAAGTATATAGAATTCAGTAAGATTTAAGATGATCTATTCCAGGTCCACACACACCCATGCACAGTCAGAAAGGGGGTGTTATATTGGTAACAAGTATTTAGAGCCCCAAAATATTCATGTCCTTTGAACAAAAGATTCCACTCCTAAGAATCTGTCCTAACAAAAAAATACACCATGGAAGCCATTAAGATGTGTGAAAGAGAAAACTGAAAAATATCCCAAATGTCTAACATTCAGTGAAGAATTAAATAAATCATGGTATAATACACACCATGAAATATTATGCAGTCACAAAAAGTCAATCTGAGAGTCGCAAAACACAGAGAAAGTATATGAGAAAATGCTAACTTAAAAGCAGAAAATGACATTTTTTCAAAGAAGACACACAGATGGCCAACAGACACATAAAAAGATTCTCAATATCACTCATCATCAGGGAAATGTAAACCAAAACCACAAGGAGATATCCTCTCACACCAGTGAGAATTGCTAGTATCAAAAAGACAAGAAATAACAAGTGTTGGTGAGGATGTGGAGAAAAAGGAACTCTTGTGCACTGTTGGTGGGAATGTAAATTGATGCAGCTACTGTGGAAAATAGTATGAACGTTCCTCAAAAATTAAAAAATAGAATTGCCATATGATCCAGTAATTCCATCACTGGGTGTTTACCCAAAGAAAATGAAAATCCTCATTCAAAAAGATACCTTACCCCTATGTTTATTGCAACATTATTTACAGTAGCCAAGATGTGGAAGCAACCCAAGGGTCCATTGATAGATGAATGGATAAAGAAGGTGTGGCATACACACACATACACAATGGAATATTACTCAGCCATAAAAAGGATGAAATCTTGCCATCTGTGACAACATGGATGGACCTAGAGGGTATCATGCTAAGTGAAATAAGTCAGACAGAGAAAGGCAAATACCATATGATTTCATTTATATGCGGAATCTAAAAAACAAAACAAATGAACAAACAAAAAGAAGAAGAAACAGAGCCATAAATACAGAGAACAAACTGATGGCTGCCAGAGAGAAAGGGGTTGGGGATGGGCAAAAGGGGTAAAGGGGAGGAAGTGGTACAGGCCTGAATGAATAAGTCCTGGGGATGAAACGTACAGCATAGGGAATATAGTCAATGGTACCGTACTAGTGTTGTATGGTGACAGAGGGTATCTACACTGTGATGAGCATAGCATAACATACTAAATTGTCAAAGCACTATATTGTACACTTGAAACTAATATAACGCTGTGTATCACCTATAATTAAAGAAAAGAGGAGAATATGAAATAATTATGGAGCTTATGACTGCTTCTATATAAAAAATTTATTCAAGGAGGAAAAGAAAGCTAAAAGTAAGTGATCCAAAGTGGTAATAATAAGGCAGTTGGATTAGAAATCATTTTTTTCTTTTTGAAAAGTTTGTTTTATTAGTAATAATTACTAACACTTGGGGGGGGCTTTCAACATGAAGTACTTTAAGAAGTCATTTTACTCCCATAATAACCCTGTGAGACAAATACTAGTAATATTCCTATTTTACAGATTAAAAGACCTAAGATTCAGATGGAGTACCTGGCCAAGATAACATAGGGATTAGGTAGCATATCTGAGGCTGGACCCTGCTGTGGCTCAAATCAAAGTTCAGGCCTTTGATCACTACATTATACTTCTGTTTAGTTTCGTTTTAAAAAAAAAAAAAGGCCACAGTAAAATCGAATGGCATTTGCTTTCTGTTGAAAGGAAGTCCTGTCACTTTAATGGGCTGGCTCTAACTCTTTTAGAAATCGGTGTGGAGGGGGGTGCGGGAGGGGGTAGGAAGGCCAATGCAGGGATGGCAATGACTTAGGACAGGAGGGAGGAAGGACATATCAACACCTCCATGGCACCCACCTCTCCTCTCTTGTTCACATAATTCTCCTTCTTGGCAGCCTCCTGGAGTTCCATGGCCTGTTGGATATACATTTTCCCAGCTAGGATTTCATTTTCCAGCATTGACAGCTCCTTCAGTGAAATGGGCCAATTCAACCGTTCTAATGCCCCATTTAAAGCTGCCTTGTTTTCCAAGTACCGCATTGGCTTGTATGCATCTAACCTAAAAAGAAAAAAAAAAAAAAAAAAACAAAGAAAGTGATCATAATGGAAACAACATGGAAAGATACTTTTCAGTAAAACCTCTCCTGAGAACCATCTCTCAGACAGATGTTAGATATCAGTTGACACAATGATGGGCACACCCTCTGGTCCATCAGAGGACCACTGTGGTGGCTTGCATGAGTTAAAAATGACCATCTCTGTGAATTACAATAGGCACTCTTCCCTACTACCTAATTTGATTATCTGACTTTAAAGAAGTTTTACACACATAGCTTTATTTTCAATTTTTTCGGCATATTTGGAACTCATTCCTTTCTCCCTAGGCCCAACATTTGGCAGGACCAAAAATGAGCTTCAAAGAGATTTCACATGCTATGCCCAGCAGTAACCCTGGGAACACAGCAAAGCAAAGGGAAGGGAAGCAAAACATAAGCCAAATATTTGCCTCAGTGCAGTAATTCTTGTACCAGCTCACTCTAGCTATTTTGATCTCCTCTCCTTTTATAAGCCTAAACAGGCCTAAACTTTCTGGCTTCATTGTTTTGGGACACAAAGAACAGAAGGCAAACATTCTATGAGCTGATGAATACAAGCTGTGGGACTCCAGGGGAAGCCAGTGTGGTGTGATGGAGTCTACTTCCAGTCCAGCTTCTGCTGCATCAGACACGCCTGGAGGGGGAGAGAAAGAAAGAGGAGGAGGGGGAGAGAAAGAAAGAGGAGAAGAGGGAGAGAGGCAGGGGAGCATGAGGAAGAAAGAAAGGGAGCAACAGAGAGAGTGGAAGGCATTTCATAATTATCATTTTCTTACTGCTGAAAGCATCACTTCCTTTAGATTTAGGGTATTGAAAGAGTACAGTTTAAACCCAGCACAGCCACAGGACTCAATCCACAAACAAACCTATCTCCAGATAACAGAAAAAATTCTTATTAAAAAATCTGAATTGGAGTGATGTCATTAAGATGGTGGAATAAGAACCCCCGGGCTCCCATTCATACCCCCAGCCCCCAATCAGGAAATACTGACTAATCAATATATGGACCAAATTCCCTTTGTGAGGATTCCGGAAACCAGTTAAGAACTTACAGCACTCAAGATGAACTCGAAGCTAAAAAAGAATAGTGGATTAAAGTGGATAAAAAAGGTTGTTGCATTTTGCCTTCCTAGTCCCCCTACTTCCCTGATATAGGGCAGCACAAGTGGGAGACAACTCGTAAATTGTGGCTTCCCCCTTGGGAGGGAAGGAGGATTGGAACGTGCATCCAATATTCTGGAGTTTTGGGAGGCTTCCCAAGGGACTGGTTTCCATCTTATCTGACTCAGAACACTGATGGGAATGGTGATATATTCTGGATACAGGTTAGGGGTAGCTTAAGAAAAAAGAGGACTATCCATGGCTTATTGCAGCACCAGAGACACTGCAATACCAAAAACAGACACCAGGGGGAGAAAGAGATTATGGGCTTCTGAGAAGGAAGGGGCAAACCTATTTGACAGAAATTTCATATACAAGCCTGGAGAAGACATATCCCAGAAAAGGTTTGAAAGATCCCCAGAATCTCTAACCCAGATGACTGGTGATGGTCATTTCCTATAAGAAGCTAGTCTAAAAAAAAAAGAAGAAGAAGAAGAAGTTAGTCTATAAAGACCAGGAGAAGTGTCCTTTTTCGAATATTCAAATCTCCACTAAAGATTCTAAGGCATACAAAGAAACAGGGAAAGGTGGCCCAATCAAAGGAATAAAGTACGTCTTCAGAAATCTTCCCTAAAGAAATGGAGATCTGTGGAACATAAGGGAAGGGAAACAACAATAATATAAAAACAGGGAGGGGACAAAACATAAAAGATTCTTAAATATGGAGAACAAACAGAAGGTTACTAGAGGGGTTGTGGGAGGGTGAATGGGCTAAATGGGTAAGGGGCATTAAGGAATCTACTCCTGAAATTATTGTTGCACTATATGCTGACTAATTTGGATGTAAATTAAAAAAAATTAAATTAAAAAAAAAAAGAAATGGAGACCTATGAACAACGTGACAAAAAAATTCAAAATAACTGTCCTAAAGATTTCAATGAGCTCGAAGAGAACACAGACAACTACACAGGATCAGGAAAATGATGCATGAACAAAGTAAGAATATCAACAAAAATATAGAAACTATAAAAAAGAGAACTATAAAAAAGAAATTCTGGATCTGAAGAATATAATAACTGAAATGAAAAAATCTCTAGAGAAGTTTAAAAGCAGACTTGATCAAGCAGAAAAAAAAATCAGCAAATTATTACTACTTTGAGCCATAAATTGTTACAAGAGACAAAGAAGGATATTATATAATGATACAAGGGTCAATCCACCAGGAAGATATGACAATTATAGATATATATGCACCAGTGTCAGAGCTCTCAAATACATGAAGCAAATATTGACAGAATTGAAGAGAGAAATAGATAGCAACATAATAAAAGTAAGAGATTTCAATCCCCATTTTCCACTATTGATAGAACAACCAGACAGATGATCAATAAGGAAACAGAGTACTTGAACAATACCATAGACTGGATCTAATAGGTGTGTACAGAATATACCACTAGCCAACAGTAGGATACATATTCTTCATATGTGCACATGAAACATTCTCTGGGACAGACTACATGTTAGGCCATGAAACAAGTGTTACAAGTTTTCAAAATCGATGGGGCACCTGGGTGGCTCAGTCGGTTAAGTGTCCGACTTCAGATCGGGTCATGATCTCATGGTTCATGACTTTGAGCCTTGCATCAAGCTCAGAGCCTGGAGCCTGCTTCAGAGTCTGTGTATCCCCCTCTCTCTGCCCCTCCCCCACTTGCACTGTGTCTCTCTCTCTCAAAAATAAACAGAAAAAAAAGTTTTCAAAATGGAAATCATAAAAGACTATCTTCTCTAATCACAATGGCACAAAATTAGAAAATTAAAAGCAGATGGAAATTAAACACCACACTCTTAAACAGCCAATGGGTCAAAGAAGAAACCACAAGGGAGATTAGAAAATATCTTGAGATACATGAAAATGAAAACACAAAATAACAAAATATACGAAATACCATAAAACCAGTACCGGGAGAAAAAATTTATTGTGCTAAATACTTACATTAAAAAAGAAGAAAGATCTCAAACCAATAGCCTAGAAAAAGAACAAACTAAATCCAAAGTTAGTAGAAGGAAGGAAAATATATAGAGCAGAAATAGGTAAAATAGATTACAAAAAAAAATAGAAAAAAAATCAATGAAAGTGTTGATTTTTAGAAAGAATAACATAACTGAAAAATGTTCAGCTAGATTAACTAAGAAAAAAAAGAGGGAAGACTCAAATAACCAGAATCAGAAAGGAAAAAGGAGACATTACAAGTAAAGCTACAGAAATAAAAGGGGTTATGAGAAACTGCTATAATCATTTATACACACAAACTGGATAACCTAGAAGAAAAGGATAGAAGCCTAGAAACACACTATCAGCTAGACTGAATCATGAAGAAATAAAAAAATCTGAGGAGACCTATAACTAGAAAGGAGACTGATTCAGTAAACACATACCTTCCAACAAATATAAGCTCAGTACCAAATAGCTTTAGTGGAGAATTCTACCAAACATTTAAAGAATTAACACCAATCTTCTTTAAATACTTCCAAAACTGCAGAGGAAGGAGTATTTCCAGACTCATTCTATGCGGCCAGCATTTCCCCATACCAAAACCAGACAAAAATACTACAAGGAAGCTACAGGCCAATAACCCTTATGAACACTGATGCAAAAATCTTCAACAAAACATTAGCAAACAAATATAACAGCCTATTAAAAGGATTATATACCATTAAATGTGAGATTTGTTCCTGTAATGCAAGGATGATTCCATATAAAAATTGATGTGACACATCATATTAACAATGAAGGAAAAAAACCACTTGATCATCTCAAGTGATGCAGAAGAATCATTTGACAAAATTCACACCCTTTCATGGAAAAAAAAGAAAAGACACCCAATAAGCCAGAATAGAAGGAAACTACCTCAACATAGTAAAGGCCTCATATGAAAAGCCCACAGCTAACATCATCCTCAACAGTCAATAACTGGAAACTTTTCCTCTCAGAACAGAACAAAGCAAGAATGTCCACTCTTACTATTTTTATTAAGCAAAGTACTGAAAGTCCTATCCAGAGAAATTGGATAAGAAAAAGAAACTAAAAAAACATCCAAACTGGAAAGAAATAAAATCATATCTGTTCACAGATGACACGATTTTATATGTAGAAACCCCTAAAGATCCCATAAAAATATTATTAGAACTAATACATAAATTCAACAAAGTAGCAGGATAAAATATCAACACAGAAAAATCAGTTTTGTTTCTATACCCTACGAATGCACAATCCAAAAAGGTAATTAAGACAATAATCCCACTTAAAATAGCACCAAAAAGAGTAAGATACTTAGGAATAAAATTAACCAAGGATGTAAAAGATTTGTACACTGTAAACTATAAAACATCATGGGAAAAAACATTAAAAAGATGCAAATAAATGGGAAAGACATGCTGTATTCATGAATTAGAAGACTTAATATTGTTAAAATATCCATACTACCCAAATTAATCTACAGATTCAATGCAGTCCCTATCAAAATCTCAATGGCATGTTTTGCAGAAGTAGAAAAAATCGTCCTAATTCATGAAACCTCAAGGGGCTCCAAATAGCCAAACAATCTCGAAAAAGAACAAAGTTGAAGGCCTCACATTTCCTGATTTCAGGACATATTATACAAAGCTACCATAATCAAAATGCTGTGGTACTGACATAAAGACAAACATGATCAGTGAAACAGAATAAAGAGTCTAGAAATAAACTCCTATGTGTATGCATATATAGATGGTCAAATGATCATCAAAGGTGCCAAGACCTCACCATGGAGGAAAGGACCATCTCTGACAAATGGTTCTGGTAAAACTGGATATCCACATGCAAAAGAATGAAGCTGGAATGCTTAATGTATACCATATATAAAAATTAACTCAAAACAAAATGGATTAAAGACCTGAACAGAAGGCCAAAAACTATAAAACTCCTAGAAAAAATATATAGGGGGAAAGCTTCATGATATTGGATTTGGCAATGATTTCTTGGATAGAACACCCGAAGCCCAGACACAAATGCAAACATAGACAAATGGGACTACATCAAACATAAAAACTACGCATCAGAGGAAAATATCAAGAGAGTATAAAGACAACCTTTGGAATGAAAGAAAGTATCTGAAAATCATCTACTGGAGGGGCGCCTGGATGGCTCAGTCAGTTGAGCATCCAACTCTTGGTTTCAGCTCAGGTCATGTTCTCACGATGGTGAGATAAATCCCGTGTCGGGCCCTGGGCTGGCAGCACACAGCCTGCTTGGGATCCCCTCTCTTCCTCTCTCTCTGCCCCTTCTCTTCTCTCTCTCTCTTTCAAAGTAAATAGATAAACTTAAAAAAAAAGAAAAAGGAAAATCATCTATCTGATAAGTGGTTAAAATCCAGAATATATAAAGAACTCCTACACCTCAACAACAATGACAAAATAATCCAATTAAAAATGAGCAAAGGCCTTGAATAACATTTCTCCAAAGAAGATCTACTCATGGCCAACAAGCATGTGAAAGAATAGTTAACATTACTGATCATTAGGGGTGCCTGGGTGGCTTAGTCAGTTGAGCGTCTGACCTCGGCTCGGGTCATGATCTCACGGCTTGTGGGTTTGAGCCCTGCTTTGGGATCTGTGCTGACAGTTCAGAGTCTGGAGCCTGCTTCGAATTCTGTCTCTCCCTCTTTCTCTCTCCCCCTCCCCCATTCATGCTCTGTCTCTCAAAAATAAATACTAAAAAAAATTTTTTTAATTACTGAGCATTAAGAAAATGCAAATGAAAACCACAATGAGTTATCACTTTACACCCACGAGGCCACCAGGATGGCTTTAGTTACACACACACACACACACACATACACATGTATGTAAAAAAGTAAATATATATAAAGGTAAAATAACAAATGTTGGCAAGGATGTGGAGAAACAGGAACCCTCATACATTGCTGGTAAGAATGTAAAATAGTGCAGTTGCCCTGAAGAAGTTTGGTGGCTCCTCAAAAAGTTAAACATAGATTACCCTGTGACCCAGAAAATCCACCCCTAGATATGTTCCCAAGAGAAATGCAAGCATATGTCCACAAAGCAACTTCTACATGAATGTATATGGTAGCCTTGTCCTTAGTAGCCCCAAAGTGGAAACAACCCGAATAGCCACCAATGGATAAATAGCTGGTATATACATAATGGATCAATGCAGAAGCATAAAAGGAAATGAAATACTATGCATGCTGCAACTGGGAAACATCGTTTTTACAAAACTAAGTGAAAGAAGCCAGACATGAAATGTCACATGTTGTATGATCCCTTTCTTATGAACTACCCAGAACAGGCAAATGCACAGAGACAGAAAGCAGACTAGTGGTTACCAGAGGGGGAGAGAGGTTTGGGGAAGGATTACATAATAGGTAGAAGGTGTTTCTTCTGAGGTGATAAGGGAGGGGGGTGGTTGTACATTTTGAATAAATACCACTGACTGTACACTTTAAAACAGTTAATTGTAGGTTATATGACTTTCACCAAAATAAAAAAAGAAAGTAAAGAGGAACTGGCTTACTTTTCTTTTTCCTCTTGAGATAACGCTTGCCAAACAATTTTATTCAAGCGCCTGTTTAAAAAAATCAATGATTAGTTAGTAGCAGTACTTTCATTTCATGGCACAAGGTTGACCCCAGGCTCTGAAGGGCACAGCAGGAAGCTCCCAAGCCAAGTGACGCATCCATTGGACCATGCCACTGCCATTTGCTTAAAGATATTGGATGGGAGTATCTCCCTTCCTTGGCATCACTGCAGAAGCCTCATGGCTTTGTAGCAGTTGTGTTAAATACTAAAGGAGGGCACAGGTCTCCACTGAATCAGGTGAAACCCAGGCTAAGAAATGGCAGTAAACAAAAGGGCTGTGATTTTCTTGGCACGAAGGGGTCTCTAAACACTTGTTGTTTTTCTTCCTATGGAAGAGTATAACTGTGCCCTTAGTTTACCTTCTATAGATATTCTTCTACCTGGATTTTCAGAGCAAAGGGGGCTAAAGGGGTCAGAAATAATAGATCAGGACACATTTTAGAGATCAACCAGCCTGACCAACTTGTTTTCCAAACGAGGCCACTGGGAGGGGCAAGCAGATGAGGTGTCCTGCTCATTCATCATGGCTGGTGGGCAGTGGCAGTGCTGAAACTTTCTGAAGCTCATCCCTGAATATGTTTGTGGAGAGGCAATGTCAACCCAACAGGAAAGGAGGAGGCTGACGCCAGTGGTTTCTATGGGGTCGTCACAGCTTCTGTTCTTGTTATGAATCAGGGCTGCTTCTTTCAGAGGTTCTAGCCCCATCCTGTACACCTAATTCTGTACCACTACATCATCACTCAAGGTAAGCCTCCTGAAGTGCAGGGCAAAAAACACTGGCTCCAAGGGCAGTGAGCTAGGGTTCCATGAAAAACAAAGCTTCAATAAAATGAGGTGGGAAAATCCTGCTCCTCTCCGGGAGGCATTCTCCAACCAATGGACCCAGTGTCAGAGGCGCAGGACTCTGAGAACACTCTGGGTGGTGTTACCCTGCCTGATTTCCCTCCATGAGCCTGGTGAGACCATGGGAAAGCGTGTCTGGCGTGCGGTGAATAGCAGAGGCTCTGGAGCCAGACTGCCTGGTCCCAAAGCTCAGTTAGCTTTCTCCTCTTATTGGCTGTGAGACCTTGGGCCAGCAGCCAACTTCTCTGTAGAATGTGGATAATAATAGTACCTTGTTCCTAGAGTTGCTGTGAGGGCTCAATGAGCCAGCATGTGCACAGCACATAGAACCTGTCTGATGCGGCTAAATGCTCTGTTAAGTGATACAAACAGTCAGGAAACGGGAAATAAGCCAGCTCAGTGCTTCTGTCTCACTTGGATGTTGTTGGTTCTTTGGGGCCTATTTGGAAATTAGGTTCCTTTAATTCCATGGTCCGTATGTTGGTAAGCAGGGCTTCTAAGATTTGTTCAAAGGACTCATAGGATGCATTTTTGGTTTGTGTGTGTACGCTTCTCTGAAAACAAAAACAAAAACACAACTTCATTTAAAAATCCCCTTAAATCTAGACCTTGAAAGTAGAGGCAGTGTATTAAGGAGGCTGGGAGTGAAGACAAGGGCTTTGTAGCTACATGGGTCTAGGTTCAAATCTCAGTGCCTCTACTTTGCTGCTGTGTGATTCTGTGTTACGTAACTTTTTGA
>NW_026058928.1:0-13319 GCF_023721935.1 Panthera uncia | reverse complement strand
AGAGAGAGAGAGAGAGAGAGAGAGAGAGAGAGAGAGAGAGAGAGACAGCTCTGACAGCTCATAGCCCGATTCAGGGCTAGATCTCACCATCCTTGAGATCATGATCTGAGCCAAAATCAGAGTCAGATGCACCTGACTGAGGCATCCAGGTGCCCCTATTCTGACTCCATTTTATACAACTCAAAGAAATGTCTAAGTCTTTCCAACCAACATTCTCCTATACAGTGCCAAACTCACTGTTTTCCTGACAGTGTTTTCCAATCCAAATGGTCTCTCTCCTTCTCTCACTTTCCAAGTTCCACCTCACCCAGCCTCACCTGTATCCTCCCTACACTCTTTCTCTTGGATGATTTCTCATGGAGTGGAGCACTCATTGCACCATTCCTAAAGGCCACAGACTCCAGATTCCTTTCTAGTCACAACTTGGAGAAATAAACATGGGTAGCCGGCTGTGTAGCTATATTTCCATGACCTCTTTTAGGGTTGCTTACAGGTGCTTACAGCTTCACAAGATTTTCTGCTTCCAGATTTTCCAAGGCTTGGGTCAATGTTATGAGTATGGAGAGCCTGTTGGGTCTTTCTGGGCCTGGGTTCTGCAGGATTTGCTCTGGAGAACAACGCTTAGGTAGTAAGGAAATGTAGGATACCATGGCTGGGCTGCCTAGACCAGGCTCCCAGGGAGAACTATGGAAGGTTAATTATAATTCAGATGCCCAGTGGTGATTTCTACCATAGCATAGCTCTGATTAGCCAATGATGGTGAAATCTGCAATCATGGCAATAAAAGAAGAGTGAGCAGAGGTAGTTTTCAAGGGGAATTTAAATTTTCAGCCTTCAGATTTCTTTTCATTATGTGGTCAGTGAGCCAAGCACCTGTCTCTAGGGACACCACAGAACTAGCAGATTATGGAAATAGGGGAAGCAATTCTTTAGTTATGTGCAGAATGTGACCATGGTGGGCAGAGCAGGTGGGATGATGGTTCTCCCCTCAGGTCTGATCCTGAGGCCAGCAAAAGACTACCAGGTAAAGCTTGAGTAGAAAAAGCAAGGTACAGGCTAGCCTAACACTAACATGTACAGCCACTTCTTCCCACATTTGATCTTGATCAACAAGAAGTCATGAAGCTGCCCCAAACTCAGGAACCAGTGGGGTGACTACAGATCAGAGAGTCACAGACATCCAGACTCCATAGCATGCTGTGGCATGGACCAAATCCACTGGCCCCCCCCCTTCTGACTGTGTGTGGGCTTTCCGATTAGATGCCCATTCCTAACAAACTTTAGTCACCTTTTGCTACATGTTATCAATAAACTCTAGGGGACCTTAATAAAAAAAAACAGATGCTTTCTTGCTCCCCAATTTACAATCATTCATCAAAATCTTTGGCCTTTGCTGAAGGAATTTATGATCAGACTATGTTTATATATGAGTCAGTGAAAATGACTTTCATCTGTGGTGAATTTTCCCCCTAGGGGTCTCACAAGCCCTTGCCATCTTGAGCTTTGGTCCCAACCAATGTTTGTCACAAGAGGAGATTGAGACCTGTTAGTGGATTATGAAGTCAAACCAGTGGAGCATGGCAGACATGGAATAAAAACATCTCATAATACATCACACATCGTGAGGAGAAATATCATTATAAGAAAACACTATACAAACTATCCCATTGTCGAGGGCCATGCTAAGAGTGCAAAGAACTCTGAAGAGAAGATGCCAAGTATGATACCCCCTCCTTCCATTCATTACCAGTGGAAAACTGTCCTGAGCACATGGACCTCATTGGAACAGACAGTGGGGACTTTACACACCCTATGTGGGGGCAGGGTGGTGAAGGGAGAGCCTTAGCCCCCGACCAAGAAGGGGGCAGCAGTGGACCCACTGATACCATTACATGCACTGTCTTCTCTCACTCTAGCTCATGCCTCAAGTTCCCACCATCTCTTCTTCCTTTCCTTCTTTATGAAGATCTTGAAACAAAATCTTTACTTCCTGTACTTACTTTTCTTCACTTCTACCCACTACACCCACTGCAAACTGGTTTCTGTTCCCACAATTCCACTGAAATTATTCTAAGATCACTAATAATCAAATGGCTTGGAGACATCATTCTGTATGACTTTTCAAAACTTCTCAGTAGAAACTTTAACAATGGATGTAGCAAGAGCAGGTTTTCAGGGACAGTTAATTATTCACTTTGTCTTCTTGACCCTTGGGTACCCACAGGGCATCCAGTGAGGAGGGCCAACAGACAGCCACATGTTTGAAGGCCTCATATGGTGCCTCCCAAGGGAATACTAAATAATTCTTTGGGGAAGTCACTTTGTTTGAATAACATTAATAGGCATAAGATGTTTTGTGATAAAATTTTTGCTTTCTGCACAAAGACACTTTTCTACAATGGAGGGGGAAGGTGTGATTTGTAGGGGAAAAATAAAGAAAAACAAACAAAACCAAAAGAGAATCCAAGAATCCAGAGCAGCAAATGAAGAATTTAAAATCAAGGAAAGCCAGGGGAGCCTGTGTGGCTCAGTTGGTTGAGCATCTAACTTCTGAATTTGGCTCAGGTCATGATCCCAGGGTCACGGGATCAAGCCCTGCATTGATTATCTCTCTCCTTCTGCCCCTGCTTAAGATTCTCTCTCTCTCTCTCTCTCTCTCTCTCTCTCTCTCTCTCTCTCTCTCCTTCTGCCCCTCTCCCACACTCATGGTCTCTCTCTAATTAAAAAAAATTTTTTTTTTAAATTTTAAATCAAGCAAAGCCAGTATCACTTAGCAAAGACTAAATCCAAAAAAGATGAATCTCAAGGGTTAGTTCTTTGGGGGTATATCTGTTAGTGAATATATAGTGAATATAAAAAAAGTATATAGAATTCAGTAAGATTTAAGATGATCTATTCCAGGTCCACACACACCCATGCACAGTCAGAAAGGGGGTGTTATATTGGTAACAAGTATTTAGAGCCCCAAAATATTCATGTCCTTTGAACAAAAGATTCCACTCCTAAGAATCTGTCCTAACAAAAAAATACACCATGGAAGCCATTAAGATGTGTGAAAGAGAAAACTGAAAAATATCCCAAATGTCTAACATTCAGTGAAGAATTAAATAAATCATGGTATAATACACACCATGAAATATTATGCAGTCACAAAAAGTCAATCTGAGAGTCGCAAAACACAGAGAAAGTATATGAGAAAATGCTAACTTAAAAGCAGAAAATGACATTTTTTCAAAGAAGACACACAGATGGCCAACAGACACATAAAAAGATTCTCAATATCACTCATCATCAGGGAAATGTAAACCAAAACCACAAGGAGATATCCTCTCACACCAGTGAGAATTGCTAGTATCAAAAAGACAAGAAATAACAAGTGTTGGTGAGGATGTGGAGAAAAAGGAACTCTTGTGCACTGTTGGTGGGAATGTAAATTGATGCAGCTACTGTGGAAAATAGTATGAACGTTCCTCAAAAATTAAAAAATAGAATTGCCATATGATCCAGTAATTCCATCACTGGGTGTTTACCCAAAGAAAATGAAAATCCTCATTCAAAAAGATACCTTACCCCTATGTTTATTGCAACATTATTTACAGTAGCCAAGATGTGGAAGCAACCCAAGGGTCCATTGATAGATGAATGGATAAAGAAGGTGTGGCATACACACACATACACAATGGAATATTACTCAGCCATAAAAAGGATGAAATCTTGCCATCTGTGACAACATGGATGGACCTAGAGGGTATCATGCTAAGTGAAATAAGTCAGACAGAGAAAGGCAAATACCATATGATTTCATTTATATGCGGAATCTAAAAAACAAAACAAATGAACAAACAAAAAGAAGAAGAAACAGAGCCATAAATACAGAGAACAAACTGATGGCTGCCAGAGAGAAAGGGGTTGGGGATGGGCAAAAGGGGTAAAGGGGAGGAAGTGGTACAGGCCTGAATGAATAAGTCCTGGGGATGAAACGTACAGCATAGGGAATATAGTCAATGGTACCGTACTAGTGTTGTATGGTGACAGAGGGTATCTACACTGTGATGAGCATAGCATAACATACTAAATTGTCAAAGCACTATATTGTACACTTGAAACTAATATAACGCTGTGTATCACCTATAATTAAAGAAAAGAGGAGAATATGAAATAATTATGGAGCTTATGACTGCTTCTATATAAAAAATTTATTCAAGGAGGAAAAGAAAGCTAAAAGTAAGTGATCCAAAGTGGTAATAATAAGGCAGTTGGATTAGAAATCATTTTTTTCTTTTTGAAAAGTTTGTTTTATTAGTAATAATTACTAACACTTGGGGGGGGGCTTTCAACATGAAGTACTTTAAGAAGTCATTTTACTCCCATAATAACCCTGTGAGACAAATACTAGTAATATTCCTATTTTACAGATTAAAAGACCTAAGATTCAGATGGAGTACCTGGCCAAGATAACATAGGGATTAGGTAGCATATCTGAGGCTGGACCCTGCTGTGGCTCAAATCAAAGTTCAGGCCTTTGATCACTACATTATACTTCTGTTTAGTTTCGTTTTAAAAAAAAAAAAAGGCCACAGTAAAATCGAATGGCATTTGCTTTCTGTTGAAAGGAAGTCCTGTCACTTTAATGGGCTGGCTCTAACTCTTTTAGAAATCGGTGTGGAGGGGGGTGCGGGAGGGGGTAGGAAGGCCAATGCAGGGATGGCAATGACTTAGGACAGGAGGGAGGAAGGACATATCAACACCTCCATGGCACCCACCTCTCCTCTCTTGTTCACATAATTCTCCTTCTTGGCAGCCTCCTGGAGTTCCATGGCCTGTTGGATATACATTTTCCCAGCTAGGATTTCATTTTCCAGCATTGACAGCTCCTTCAGTGAAATGGGCCAATTCAACCGTTCTAATGCCCCATTTAAAGCTGCCTTGTTTTCCAAGTACCGCATTGGCTTGTATGCATCTAACCTAAAAAGAAAAAAAAAAAAAAAAAAACAAAGAAAGTGATCATAATGGAAACAACATGGAAAGATACTTTTCAGTAAAACCTCTCCTGAGAACCATCTCTCAGACAGATGTTAGATATCAGTTGACACAATGATGGGCACACCCTCTGGTCCATCAGAGGACCACTGTGGTGGCTTGCATGAGTTAAAAATGACCATCTCTGTGAATTACAATAGGCACTCTTCCCTACTACCTAATTTGATTATCTGACTTTAAAGAAGTTTTACACACATAGCTTTATTTTCAATTTTTTCGGCATATTTGGAACTCATTCCTTTCTCCCTAGGCCCAACATTTGGCAGGACCAAAAATGAGCTTCAAAGAGATTTCACATGCTATGCCCAGCAGTAACCCTGGGAACACAGCAAAGCAAAGGGAAGGGAAGCAAAACATAAGCCAAATATTTGCCTCAGTGCAGTAATTCTTGTACCAGCTCACTCTAGCTATTTTGATCTCCTCTCCTTTTATAAGCCTAAACAGGCCTAAACTTTCTGGCTTCATTGTTTTGGGACACAAAGAACAGAAGGCAAACATTCTATGAGCTGATGAATACAAGCTGTGGGACTCCAGGGGAAGCCAGTGTGGTGTGATGGAGTCTACTTCCAGTCCAGCTTCTGCTGCATCAGACACGCCTGGAGGGGGAGAGAAAGAAAGAGGAGGAGGGGGAGAGAAAGAAAGAGGAGAAGAGGGAGAGAGGCAGGGGAGCATGAGGAAGAAAGAAAGGGAGCAACAGAGAGAGTGGAAGGCATTTCATAATTATCATTTTCTTACTGCTGAAAGCATCACTTCCTTTAGATTTAGGGTATTGAAAGAGTACAGTTTAAACCCAGCACAGCCACAGGACTCAATCCACAAACAAACCTATCTCCAGATAACAGAAAAAATTCTTATTAAAAAATCTGAATTGGAGTGATGTCATTAAGATGGTGGAATAAGAACCCCCGGGCTCCCATTCATACCCCCAGCCCCCAATCAGGAAATACTGACTAATCAATATATGGACCAAATTCCCTTTGTGAGGATTCCGGAAACCAGTTAAGAACTTACAGCACTCAAGATGAACTCGAAGCTAAAAAAGAATAGTGGATTAAAGTGGATAAAAAAGGTTGTTGCATTTTGCCTTCCTAGTCCCCCTACTTCCCTGATATAGGGCAGCACAAGTGGGAGACAACTCGTAAATTGTGGCTTCCCCCTTGGGAGGGAAGGAGGATTGGAACGTGCATCCAATATTCTGGAGTTTTGGGAGGCTTCCCAAGGGACTGGTTTCCATCTTATCTGACTCAGAACACTGATGGGAATGGTGATATATTCTGGATACAGGTTAGGGGTAGCTTAAGAAAAAAGAGGACTATCCATGGCTTATTGCAGCACCAGAGACACTGCAATACCAAAAACAGACACCAGGGGGAGAAAGAGATTATGGGCTTCTGAGAAGGAAGGGGCAAACCTATTTGACAGAAATTTCATATACAAGCCTGGAGAAGACATATCCCAGAAAAGGTTTGAAAGATCCCCAGAATCTCTAACCCAGATGACTGGTGATGGTCATTTCCTATAAGAAGCTAGTCTAAAAAAAAAAGAAGAAGAAGAAGAAGTTAGTCTATAAAGACCAGGAGAAGTGTCCTTTTTCGAATATTCAAATCTCCACTAAAGATTCTAAGGCATACAAAGAAACAGGGAAAGGTGGCCCAATCAAAGGAATAAAGTACGTCTTCAGAAATCTTCCCTAAAGAAATGGAGATCTGTGGAACATAAGGGAAGGGAAACAACAATAATATAAAAACAGGGAGGGGACAAAACATAAAAGATTCTTAAATATGGAGAACAAACAGAAGGTTACTAGAGGGGTTGTGGGAGGGTGAATGGGCTAAATGGGTAAGGGGCATTAAGGAATCTACTCCTGAAATTATTGTTGCACTATATGCTGACTAATTTGGATGTAAATTAAAAAAAATTAAATTAAAAAAAAAAAGAAATGGAGACCTATGAACAACGTGACAAAAAAATTCAAAATAACTGTCCTAAAGATTTCAATGAGCTCGAAGAGAACACAGACAACTACACAGGATCAGGAAAATGATGCATGAACAAAGTAAGAATATCAACAAAAATATAGAAACTATAAAAAAGAGAACTATAAAAAAGAAATTCTGGATCTGAAGAATATAATAACTGAAATGAAAAAATCTCTAGAGAAGTTTAAAAGCAGACTTGATCAAGCAGAAAAAAAAATCAGCAAATTATTACTACTTTGAGCCATAAATTGTTACAAGAGACAAAGAAGGATATTATATAATGATACAAGGGTCAATCCACCAGGAAGATATGACAATTATAGATATATATGCACCAGTGTCAGAGCTCTCAAATACATGAAGCAAATATTGACAGAATTGAAGAGAGAAATAGATAGCAACATAATAAAAGTAAGAGATTTCAATCCCCATTTTCCACTATTGATAGAACAACCAGACAGATGATCAATAAGGAAACAGAGTACTTGAACAATACCATAGACTGGATCTAATAGGTGTGTACAGAATATACCACTAGCCAACAGTAGGATACATATTCTTCATATGTGCACATGAAACATTCTCTGGGACAGACTACATGTTAGGCCATGAAACAAGTGTTACAAGTTTTCAAAATCGATGGGGCACCTGGGTGGCTCAGTCGGTTAAGTGTCCGACTTCAGATCGGGTCATGATCTCATGGTTCATGACTTTGAGCCTTGCATCAAGCTCAGAGCCTGGAGCCTGCTTCAGAGTCTGTGTATCCCCCTCTCTCTGCCCCTCCCCCACTTGCACTGTGTCTCTCTCTCTCAAAAATAAACAGAAAAAAAAGTTTTCAAAATGGAAATCATAAAAGACTATCTTCTCTAATCACAATGGCACAAAATTAGAAAATTAAAAGCAGATGGAAATTAAACACCACACTCTTAAACAGCCAATGGGTCAAAGAAGAAACCACAAGGGAGATTAGAAAATATCTTGAGATACATGAAAATGAAAACACAAAATAACAAAATATACGAAATACCATAAAACCAGTACCGGGAGAAAAAATTTATTGTGCTAAATACTTACATTAAAAAAGAAGAAAGATCTCAAACCAATAGCCTAGAAAAAGAACAAACTAAATCCAAAGTTAGTAGAAGGAAGGAAAATATATAGAGCAGAAATAGGTAAAATAGATTACAAAAAAAAATAGAAAAAAAATCAATGAAAGTGTTGATTTTTAGAAAGAATAACATAACTGAAAAATGTTCAGCTAGATTAACTAAGAAAAAAAAGAGGGAAGACTCAAATAACCAGAATCAGAAAGGAAAAAGGAGACATTACAAGTAAAGCTACAGAAATAAAAGGGGTTATGAGAAACTGCTATAATCATTTATACACACAAACTGGATAACCTAGAAGAAAAGGATAGAAGCCTAGAAACACACTATCAGCTAGACTGAATCATGAAGAAATAAAAAAATCTGAGGAGACCTATAACTAGAAAGGAGACTGATTCAGTAAACACATACCTTCCAACAAATATAAGCTCAGTACCAAATAGCTTTAGTGGAGAATTCTACCAAACATTTAAAGAATTAACACCAATCTTCTTTAAATACTTCCAAAACTGCAGAGGAAGGAGTATTTCCAGACTCATTCTATGCGGCCAGCATTTCCCCATACCAAAACCAGACAAAAATACTACAAGGAAGCTACAGGCCAATAACCCTTATGAACACTGATGCAAAAATCTTCAACAAAACATTAGCAAACAAATATAACAGCCTATTAAAAGGATTATATACCATTAAATGTGAGATTTGTTCCTGTAATGCAAGGATGATTCCATATAAAAATTGATGTGACACATCATATTAACAATGAAGGAAAAAAACCACTTGATCATCTCAAGTGATGCAGAAGAATCATTTGACAAAATTCACACCCTTTCATGGAAAAAAAAGAAAAGACACCCAATAAGCCAGAATAGAAGGAAACTACCTCAACATAGTAAAGGCCTCATATGAAAAGCCCACAGCTAACATCATCCTCAACAGTCAATAACTGGAAACTTTTCCTCTCAGAACAGAACAAAGCAAGAATGTCCACTCTTACTATTTTTATTAAGCAAAGTACTGAAAGTCCTATCCAGAGAAATTGGATAAGAAAAAGAAACTAAAAAAACATCCAAACTGGAAAGAAATAAAATCATATCTGTTCACAGATGACACGATTTTATATGTAGAAACCCCTAAAGATCCCATAAAAATATTATTAGAACTAATACATAAATTCAACAAAGTAGCAGGATAAAATATCAACACAGAAAAATCAGTTTTGTTTCTATACCCTACGAATGCACAATCCAAAAAGGTAATTAAGACAATAATCCCACTTAAAATAGCACCAAAAAGAGTAAGATACTTAGGAATAAAATTAACCAAGGATGTAAAAGATTTGTACACTGTAAACTATAAAACATCATGGGAAAAAACATTAAAAAGATGCAAATAAATGGGAAAGACATGCTGTATTCATGAATTAGAAGACTTAATATTGTTAAAATATCCATACTACCCAAATTAATCTACAGATTCAATGCAGTCCCTATCAAAATCTCAATGGCATGTTTTGCAGAAGTAGAAAAAATCGTCCTAATTCATGAAACCTCAAGGGGCTCCAAATAGCCAAACAATCTCGAAAAAGAACAAAGTTGAAGGCCTCACATTTCCTGATTTCAGGACATATTATACAAAGCTACCATAATCAAAATGCTGTGGTACTGACATAAAGACAAACATGATCAGTGAAACAGAATAAAGAGTCTAGAAATAAACTCCTATGTGTATGCATATATAGATGGTCAAATGATCATCAAAGGTGCCAAGACCTCACCATGGAGGAAAGGACCATCTCTGACAAATGGTTCTGGTAAAACTGGATATCCACATGCAAAAGAATGAAGCTGGAATGCTTAATGTATACCATATATAAAAATTAACTCAAAACAAAATGGATTAAAGACCTGAACAGAAGGCCAAAAACTATAAAACTCCTAGAAAAAATATATAGGGGGAAAGCTTCATGATATTGGATTTGGCAATGATTTCTTGGATAGAACACCCGAAGCCCAGACACAAATGCAAACATAGACAAATGGGACTACATCAAACATAAAAACTACGCATCAGAGGAAAATATCAAGAGAGTATAAAGACAACCTTTGGAATGAAAGAAAGTATCTGAAAATCATCTACTGGAGGGGCGCCTGGATGGCTCAGTCAGTTGAGCATCCAACTCTTGGTTTCAGCTCAGGTCATGTTCTCACGATGGTGAGATAAATCCCGTGTCGGGCCCTGGGCTGGCAGCACACAGCCTGCTTGGGATCCCCTCTCTTCCTCTCTCTCTGCCCCTTCTCTTCTCTCTCTCTCTTTCAAAGTAAATAGATAAACTTAAAAAAAAAGAAAAAGGAAAATCATCTATCTGATAAGTGGTTAAAATCCAGAATATATAAAGAACTCCTACACCTCAACAACAATGACAAAATAATCCAATTAAAAATGAGCAAAGGCCTTGAATAACATTTCTCCAAAGAAGATCTACTCATGGCCAACAAGCATGTGAAAGAATAGTTAACATTACTGATCATTAGGGGTGCCTGGGTGGCTTAGTCAGTTGAGCGTCTGACCTCGGCTCGGGTCATGATCTCACGGCTTGTGGGTTTGAGCCCTGCTTTGGGATCTGTGCTGACAGTTCAGAGTCTGGAGCCTGCTTCGAATTCTGTCTCTCCCTCTTTCTCTCTCCCCCTCCCCCATTCATGCTCTGTCTCTCAAAAATAAATACTAAAAAAAATTTTTTTAATTACTGAGCATTAAGAAAATGCAAATGAAAACCACAATGAGTTATCACTTTACACCCACGAGGCCACCAGGATGGCTTTAGTTACACACACACACACACACACATACACATGTATGTAAAAAAGTAAATATATATAAAGGTAAAATAACAAATGTTGGCAAGGATGTGGAGAAACAGGAACCCTCATACATTGCTGGTAAGAATGTAAAATAGTGCAGTTGCCCTGAAGAAGTTTGGTGGCTCCTCAAAAAGTTAAACATAGATTACCCTGTGACCCAGAAAATCCACCCCTAGATATGTTCCCAAGAGAAATGCAAGCATATGTCCACAAAGCAACTTCTACATGAATGTATATGGTAGCCTTGTCCTTAGTAGCCCCAAAGTGGAAACAACCCGAATAGCCACCAATGGATAAATAGCTGGTATATACATAATGGATCAATGCAGAAGCATAAAAGGAAATGAAATACTATGCATGCTGCAACTGGGAAACATCGTTTTTACAAAACTAAGTGAAAGAAGCCAGACATGAAATGTCACATGTTGTATGATCCCTTTCTTATGAACTACCCAGAACAGGCAAATGCACAGAGACAGAAAGCAGACTAGTGGTTACCAGAGGGGGAGAGAGGTTTGGGGAAGGATTACATAATAGGTAGAAGGTGTTTCTTCTGAGGTGATAAGGGAGGGGGGTGGTTGTACATTTTGAATAAATACCACTGACTGTACACTTTAAAACAGTTAATTGTAGGTTATATGACTTTCACCAAAATAAAAAAAGAAAGTAAAGAGGAACTGGCTTACTTTTCTTTTTCCTCTTGAGATAACGCTTGCCAAACAATTTTATTCAAGCGCCTGTTTAAAAAAATCAATGATTAGTTAGTAGCAGTACTTTCATTTCATGGCACAAGGTTGACCCCAGGCTCTGAAGGGCACAGCAGGAAGCTCCCAAGCCAAGTGACGCATCCATTGGACCATGCCACTGCCATTTGCTTAAAGATATTGGATGGGAGTATCTCCCTTCCTTGGCATCACTGCAGAAGCCTCATGGCTTTGTAGCAGTTGTGTTAAATACTAAAGGAGGGCACAGGTCTCCACTGAATCAGGTGAAACCCAGGCTAAGAAATGGCAGTAAACAAAAGGGCTGTGATTTTCTTGGCACGAAGGGGTCTCTAAACACTTGTTGTTTTTCTTCCTATGGAAGAGTATAACTGTGCCCTTAGTTTACCTTCTATAGATATTCTTCTACCTGGATTTTCAGAGCAAAGGGGGCTAAAGGGGTCAGAAATAATAGATCAGGACACATTTTAGAGATCAACCAGCCTGACCAACTTGTTTTCCAAACGAGGCCACTGGGAGGGGCAAGCAGATGAGGTGTCCTGCTCATTCATCATGGCTGGTGGGCAGTGGCAGTGCTGAAACTTTCTGAAGCTCATCCCTGAATATGTTTGTGGAGAGGCAATGTCAACCCAACAGGAAAGGAGGAGGCTGACGCCAGTGGTTTCTATGGGGTCGTCACAGCTTCTGTTCTTGTTATGAATCAGGGCTGCTTCTTTCAGAGGTTCTAGCCCCATCCTGTACACCTAATTCTGTACCACTACATCATCACTCAAGGTAAGCCTCCTGAAGTGCAGGGCAAAAAACACTGGCTCCAAGGGCAGTGAGCTAGGGTTCCATGAAAAACAAAGCTTCAATAAAATGAGGTGGGAAAATCCTGCTCCTCTCCGGGAGGCATTCTCCAACCAATGGACCCAGTGTCAGAGGCGCAGGACTCTGAGAACACTCTGGGTGGTGTTACCCTGCCTGATTTCCCTCCATGAGCCTGGTGAGACCATGGGAAAGCGTGTCTGGCGTGCGGTGAATAGCAGAGGCTCTGGAGCCAGACTGCCTGGTCCCAAAGCTCAGTTAGCTTTCTCCTCTTATTGGCTGTGAGACCTTGGGCCAGCAGCCAACTTCTCTGTAGAATGTGGATAATAATAGTACCTTGTTCCTAGAGTTGCTGTGAGGGCTCAATGAGCCAGCATGTGCACAGCACATAGAACCTGTCTGATGCGGCTAAATGCTCTGTTAAGTGATACAAACAGTCAGGAAACGGGAAATAAGCCAGCTCAGTGCTTCTGTCTCACTTGGATGTTGTTGGTTCTTTGGGGCCTATTTGGAAATTAGGTTCCTTTAATTCCATGGTCCGTATGTTGGTAAGCAGGGCTTCTAAGATTTGTTCAAAGGACTCATAGGATGCATTTTTGGTTTGTGTGTGTACGCTTCTCTGAAAACAAAAACAAAAACACAACTTCATTTAAAAATCCCCTTAAATCTAGACCTTGAAAGTAGAGGCACTGAGATTTGAACCTAGACCCATGTAGCTACAAAGCCCTTGTCTTCACTCCCAGCCTCCTTAATACACTGCCTCTACTTTGCTGCTGTGTGATTCTGTGTTACGTAACTTTTTGA
>NW_026058927.1:0-13337 GCF_023721935.1 Panthera uncia | reverse complement strand
GTTGATGTTATATACTCTTAACCTTAAAAATAAAAAGTAAAACTGCCAGTTATTTTACCAGCAAGATGGGTTTACTTGGGAATAGTGGACAGTTGTAATTCAGGACATGTAAGCTGTAGTCAAACCTGAGGCAAGTCCAGAGAACAAAGGAGAGGAAGGCTCTTTCACAGAGGAATGGTGGACATTGGGAAGCTGTTATAAACCAAAAGTCCATTGGAGTAAGTGGGAGCTTGAAGTGTAGTGGCTTTTCATTGGCTGAGTTGTGTTAGTCTCTCACTGGCTGGGCTGTTGCCAGGAGAAGAAAATCTTTTTTCTCCTCCCGGGGTAGTAAAGATTAGGCTTTTTTTGGTTGGGAATGCAAGGTTACTTCTCTTCCTGTTGGTTCTGCAAAGGGCTGCAAAGAGTGGTGTGGCACAGGAGTTACCCTTCTGGTTTCTGAACTCCATTTTTATTTTATTTTATTTTATTTTTATTTCATTTCATTTCATTTCATATTTTATTTTATTTTAAAGAGACACATGCTCTACTGACTGAGCCAGCTAGGTGCCCTTCAACTCCATTTTGTTTAAGAGAGCACATGTGAATGGGGGAGGGGTAGAGAGAGAGAGAGACTTAAAAAATGTTTGCTTTTGAGAGAGAGAGAGTGTGTGTGTGTGTGTGTGTGTGTGTGTGTGAGCAGGGGAGGGGCAGAGAGAGAGGGAGAGAGAGAATCCCAAGAGGGTTCATATTGTCAGCATAGAGCCTGACATGGGGCTCGATCTCAAAACTGTGAGATCATGACCTGAGCCGAAATCAAGAATCAGAAGTGTAACTGACTGAGCCACCCAGGTGCCCGAGAGAGAGAGAGAGAGAGAGAGAGAGAGAGAGAAGAGGGAGAATCTTTAGCAGGCTCCATGCTTAGTGTGGAGCCTGATCCAGGGCTTGATCCCTTGACCCTGGGATCATGACCTGAGCCAAAAATCAAGAGTGGGACACTCAACTGACTGAGCTACCCAGGTGCCCCTCAACTCCATTTTATTATTTTTTGTTAAAATTAATTAATTTTTGAGAGAGAAATCACACAAGTTGGGAAGGGGCAGAGAGACAGAGGAAGACACAGAATTGGAAGCAGGCTCCATGCCCTGAGCTGTCAGCGCAGAGCCAGACGTGGGGCTTGAACCCACAAACTGTAAGACCATGACCTGAAGTCGAATATGTAACCAACTGAGCCACCCAGGTGCCCTTAATTTTTTTAACTGTTTATCTTGAGAGAGAGGGTGTGCGTGAGCAGGGGAGGGGCAGAGAGAGAGAGAGAGAGAGAGAGAGAGAGACACCTCCAAGCAGGCTCTGTGCTGTAGGTGCAAAGCCTGAAGTGGGGCTCAATCCCACGAACCATGAGATCATGACCTGAGCTGAAACTGAGTCGGTTGCTCACTGACTGAGCCACACAGGTGTCCCATCTCTCAACTCCATTTTATTTTTTATTTTTATGATTATTTTTTTAACATTTATTCATTTTTGAGAGAGAGAGACCTTGAATGGGAGAGGGGCAGAGAGAGAGGGAGACACAGAATCTGAAGCAGGCTCCAGGCTCTGAGCTGGCAGCACAGAGTCCGATGCGGGGCTTGAACCCACAGACTGCGAAATTGTGACCTCATGACCCCGTGAGCCGAAGTCAGAGCTTAACCGAATGAGCCACCCAGGTGCCCCTCTCAACTCCATTTTAAATGAGGTTTTCTTTAATTCATTTTCACAGCTCAGAATCACCCCAAGGAGGGCTCTGTTCAGGGTCACTTTTGGAAGTCTGCCAGTGACTCAGGACTGGCCAGGAGCTCATGCCCTTGGACCTTCTATCTTATGTGTTTCAATGTACTTTGCAGAGATTTTCACAGACTGGTTGCTTGCCCTGATGTATCAGCACTCCTGCTAGGACTCCAGATTTGGGTTTCCTTGGGCACCCTCTCCGGGGAAGGTATTTTTATTATCTGGTAAAAATTGCTAAGGAATTCTAAGACCTGTGCTGACTCCATCAAGCTCCATTTTGTAGTGAGATATTTTCTTGTCTTGGTGTTTCAAGTTACAAAGGTTTGTATTTTCTCCAAATTTGGGGGCAAGTTGTATCTTCATTGCTTGGACTTCTTCATTTTGTGGCCTGTGGCCGGTTTTGGCTGAGCTGGGTGGATAGGGGGCTCTGTGTCCGCACCTTTCAGGCTGCCCTTGAGAGCGAGATTCTTGAGTCGTCAGAATGCGGCTCTCTGACCTCAGTGAGCATGTGGGGTGAAGCATGAGAGGGGTCTCTCACGTGTACTGGTCCCCTTTATGGATTTTCAGAGGCCCATGGAGCCGGGAGTCTGTGATGGGGTTTCCTCCTCCCCTGGCGAGGACAGTCCAGCTCGCTCAGTCTTGAGGAACCCAAGGCCTCTTAACTTTGAGTGTGGCAAAATGTAGAGGAAAGGGTTTCGGAGTTGCGCGGTGCTGAATGAGAGTCCTCATTCTGGCACTTACTGTAGGAGCTTGGGCCAGCTGCTGAGTTCCTCTTTTTAAAAACCAAAACAAAAGACACAAAACACTTATAAGATAGGGCCTATGCTCCTTGCTGCAAGGTTGCTGTTAGGATTAGCTGTGATAGCATTTTGGTAGAGCTCCAGACACGTACCCGGCACTCGAGTTAGCACTCCCACTTGTGAATATTAATTCTGACAGTACATTTGAGAAATACGGGGAGGCAAGAAAGGGAAAGTGGGTTTTGTTGTTATATGGTGGCCCAGTGAAACGGCTGAAATGACTAGTCTCACACTGACCCAGAGAAGGTTCTAGACCTCTCTGAGAAGATCGAGTCTGGCCCCTTCTTCAGGGGGTCTGCTTTAGGGGCCCCTGGGGAAAGGGAGGGGGCAGGACACCTGAGTTCCAGCTCTGGCTTTGCCAGCAACTGCATGTATGACCTTAGACGAGTCCCTGGCCTTGTATGTCATGCCTCAGATTCCAGATGTGTTTGGAATTGGTGTTTGGAAATTTGGAAATTGGTGTTTGGAGTAAGGCCTTGCTAAAGTGGTTATAGAAATACATTCATAACGTAGATGTGGAAGTGTTGTTAGGAAAATACTGCGGGATATTTTATGACTGAGAATGGGGGTGGGTGGGGCGGTGTCTACTTTGTACCTTCCCCTTTTCCCATTAGCGAGCTATTTAATTATCAGTCACAAAGAACCGAGAGCACGGATCAGAAGCATTTCTGTTAAAGTGATTTCTTGTAGATGTCGTCGTATCCATTTCCTGAGGTTCTTAGGAAAGGCTTTGAAGTTGGTTTTACACTTGACGCTTGCTCTGCCATCAGGTGTTGGGCTGGCGGCGGGTCAGATTTGAATTTCACGAGTCTGTAAGTCCATTTATTCCTTAGCGCTCAGATAATGCTCTACTGGGATAACCACATTTTAAAGGTGAAAATCTCTCAGCTATGTTAAAAACGCAGGTGGGAAAGACTGGAAGGTAATACACCAAAATGTTAACTGATGGATGTGTCAGAGTCCTGACTGAATCTCTTTTTTTTTTTTCTTTATACACTCCTGGACTTTGAACCTTTCAAAAATGGGTTTGGCTTTTGGAATCAAAAATATATGTACACCTCCTCCCACAAATCAAATGTAGTGTTATCAATATTAGAAAAATATGGGTTTTCAAAGTTAGTGACTTGTCAGTAAGCTGAAGAGGACTAGTGTATCTGGAAAATCTTAAAAGGCAAGCTTCGCCCAGCCAGAGTGGAAGCTTTCCTGGAGTCCTAGCCCAGAGCGCCCTCCCCTCTCCCTCTGCTGCTTAGAGCTGGGAAGCTGGAACCAGACTGGCCCTTGGGCCAGGCCTTCCTTGGGAGCTGGGTGTTTAGTGAGCCACACACACCAGTTTCGGTGGGTCTGGAGGATTAATGAGCTGCTAAAACTCGACTTCTTCATCTCCTGAAGCTTCCTTTCAAGCTACAGATTCCAAATATGGCCTACCACAGCCATGTACCACATCCTCCTGTACTCATGATTTGTATGCTTATGCACACACTCAAGCAAAGCCTCTGTCCCTCCTGTTGATACCAAGAATTTAAGCCAAAAGGTGCCAGAAAACGGCTTTCTGAGTGAGCTCAGCAACCTCAGAGCATGAACATGACTCTGGACCATCAGGCCTCTCTAAAAAATTCAACTTCATAATTCTGATTTGTTAATCCTAAAGTGTAAACACTTGAGCCGATCAGAATCCATCAATTCCAAAAACTGACGTCCTTGCCTTTCTCAAACAAATTCTACCCCCCCACCCCCTGCTTCTCAGACCCTCTTTGCTGGTGGGGGGGTTTATTCCTCTGATCCAGTGTATCACTGAGTCTTGGTGAAAAGGCTCTTGAGTTTAACCCTCTATTTCTCCACACCCTTGTGTAGGCCTTCATCATTTCATAACCAGACCACTGTAATTGCTCTCTCCACCTCTGGACTCCTCCTTCTCCAGTCCGCACACTATTGCCACATTAATCTTTGGAAGGTAGAGGGATCAGGTCATTCTCTCAATCCAAAGCCTTCTTGGAGCTCTGCATTGCCTTCCCTGAACTAAGCAGATAAGTCAGCCCCTCCTAGTGCAAGCCCCAGGCCCATGCATGTCCCCAGGCCAAGGGCTCTAGCCAACAACAGAGCCATAGACCATCCCGTCAAGTGCCCTGTGCCTGTTCCTGCCTGAACCTGTGCTCCAGTTCTTCTGTTTGCTATAGACACCCCTCTTTGGTTTTGCCCACTCACCACTGACATGCACAAGCCTGCCCCTTCTCAGCTCAGATGCTGTCTTCTCATGAAGTCTGAATTTATCACAAACCTTCCTACCCTCACCTACCTCATGAAAACATGTCTGTTCTTATCTCCTTTCTCTGAAGTCCACTTCATATGCCATGAAATTCTTCTGGCCTTGTTTTAGCAGTAGATTGAGTAGTCCGTGTATTAATCTGCTCAACTGATTTGGAATATCCATGGGGGGAGGGGTGCAGAAGTACCTCTTTTGCCTCCCTCCGTACAGTCTAGCTGAGTGCCTTGAGTCTGTATTTGTTGAATGTAATTGAATACTAGACATTCAGAAATGGCTGTTCATGAGGCGTCCAGAATAGATTTAAGAAATACGTTAATTTTTCTAACTTTGTGAAGGGTAAAAAGCAAAAATTTGATGCTATCCCATTTTAGCTGAGTGCTGTCAAATGATACTTAAGATGCTGAGGCCTGGAGGTCTTTCCTATTTTCCAATTCAACTAGACTTTTAAAAGTGAGTAATTCCCTTGGGCCGCCTGGGTGGCTCAGTTGGTTAAGCGTTCCACTCTTGGTTTTGGCTCAGGTCATGATCTCACTGTTTGTGGGTTTGAGTCCCGCGTCGGGCTCTGTGCTGACAGTGCAGAGCCTGCTTGAGATTCTGTCTCCCTTGCTCTTTCTGCCTCTCCTCCACTCGCTCTCTATCTCTCCCTCTCAAAAATAAAATAAACGTTATAAAAATAAAAATGAGTAATTCTCAATGGAAAGTGGAAGCATGGAGAGAGAGGGATGTGTCAGCATTGATGATGGCCCAACACGAGGTTAGATCTCAGCCCATGAGCAAATTATTTAACCAGTAATAGGACCTCAGGTTCTCCATCTGCAAAATGTTGATAATATCTGCCTAAGCTATTGTGCAAGCTGTAGGATGATGGGTAGAAGCATCTAGAACAGTTCCCGGCACCCAGTAGGCAAGCCCGAGGTGGAATTATGATTATTTTTGTAGCCATTGCACAAGTTTCAGTTGGAAAGTGGAGCATCTGTAAGTGCAGCTGCAGACAGAAAACCAGCCCACGCATTTCAAAAGCTCACCTTGCACAATACCCTTCATTAAAATGTGAGTTGTTTGTACAGCAGAGGGTTGCTTGCCAGCTGACCCTGAAAATGGAGCTTGTGTTCAGGCAGCAAGGGCCGGGTGTGCTCTGCCAGGCTTCACTGTGCATCTCTTTCCTCCTCAGCTGGCTGGCTCTTCAAGCCAGAACAAACAGATGTCTGGTTTCCTGGGATAAGAGGGAAGGATGGCGTCCCATTTGCTCTTTCATCATGTGTGGCTGTGAAGTGCACCAGTAGGAAAGGCTGGGTTCTGCGACCATGCTAATGGAGCTCTCACATGTGCATGGCTTAAGAACAGAGCTTCAAAAAATTCATCGCGGGGCACCTGGGTGGCTTGGTCGGTTAAGCGTCTGACTTCGGCTCAGGTCATGATCTCATGGTCCGTGGGTTCGAGCCCCGCGTCGGGCTCTGTGCTGACAGCTCAGAGCCTGGAGCCTGTTTCGGATTCTGTGTCTCCCTCTCTCTCTGCTCCTCCCCTGTTCATGCTCTGTCTCTCTCTGTCTCAAAAATAAATAAACGTTAAAAAAAAATTCAAAAAAAAATTCATCGCTCTCACTGCATCCCTATGGGAGGAAATGACTAAGGAAAGACCAGAGAAAAGAATTGGGTCGCTTGGATAACCGGTAGTTGAGGACCTATCATGTATTGCACATTGCTTTTTGGTACTGGGAACAATAATGATAGTGGTGGTACAGAATAGAAAGATGATAGAATGTGTGTGTGTGTGTGTGTGTGTGTGTGTGTGTGTGTGTGTGTGTGTTTCAAATCCTGGACTCTACTGAGAATACAGTAAAAGTTTTGGACTTTCTCCAAGGCAGACGTGTACATGCACACACCATATTTTGTATAATTCCTGGGGGCTCTCGGATCCCCTAAAGTTCATTTTAAGGACCTAAAGTTAAGAACCCTTTATTTAGTAATTACAGTCTAGTGGAAAATGTTAACATGGGTATTGGATTCAGAAACACCTGGCCTGGGTTTGTGTTCCATACCTTACGTGCTACGTACCTCCTTGAATGAATGAATGACCTTGGATAGCTTGACCTCTCCAAGCCTCAGATACTTTGTGTAGATGAGAATAATGGGAGCGGGATCTCATGGGGCTCTAGTGAAGAGGGAGTAAGTTAATAAGCAAAAAAGCTATTAGCACTCTGCCTGGCATGTGGTAAATGATCAATAAATGATAACTCACTTTTATTAGGCTGCTATAAGGGAGCCACGAAAGTATAGCAGGAGATTAATTCCTATTAGCAACTGGGAAGAAAATATGAAGCACTGTCTCCAGTTGGGTTCTTGTATCTCAAAGAATTGTGGAAAATGTGGTGGGATTTTCCATCTCTCTAGACAACAAATTTATGCTGTCTCATGCCTGTTTTTATTTTTATTTTATATTGTATTATATTGTATTTTATATAGAGAGGGTGCAAGTGAGCGAGGGTTGGGGGGGAGAGAGAGGGAGAGAAGTGGGGTTCGTGCTTACCCGATGTGGGACTCGAACTCGCGAACTGTGATACTATGACCCAAGTCAAAGTCAGATGCTTAACCGACTGCCACCCAAGCGCTCCTAATGCCTGTTTTTCAAAAGAAAGCAACCACAATGGTATTCCATAGGAGTGCTTCATATATTCCGTTGGAGGGAATGAATCTCCCTCAATGACTGCTAAATGCTAGCAAGAGTTATAATTCATCAGCAATAATTGATATTTTCTTCCTTTAATAATAAAGAGAAAGGAGAAGATGATGGTGGTAACAGTTATGAACTCTTGAGGGGTTACTGTGTGGCAGGCATTGTGCTAAGCACTTCATATTCGTGTAAGTTTGTGGTGTCCTTTCTGGTGAAGCTTGACTTTGAAGAGCAGAAGTCCAAAAGAATAAAGGACTTTCACTGGGTGTAGTTGGAGGTCAGCAGGCTGAGTGTGTGTGTGTGTCTGTGCGTGTGCACGCACACCTGTGCACGCACACCTGTGCACGCACAAAGCTTCTTATCACCTTGAGCTCATTCAACTGCTTTCTGAGCCATAAGTTTTAACATTTTGGAATGTGCCTGTTGAAAAACGAAGGTTTATCATGCAGAGTATAAAATTACAACCACCAGCTTCAGAAAAGGATTTCTGAGCTTGGGGGAGAGTTACAATGAACCTCGTAAAGAGTGCAGATGAAAGTCTTTCCCACAGTTACAATCAAAGACACTTTAGGCCACTCTTTCCCCCAAGGAATAGTTGCTTTTTATGACACGTTTTAAAGTTTTATTTCAAAACCAGTCTGCATCTTAAAGCAGAATGTTGTCCGCCCCCCAGGCTGCCACTTACAATGTGTTTTCAGTTTTCTCAATGGTGTTACCAAGTGTCTGGATCCGACGTGAGCTGCTACCCTCATCGGATCCACTCAAGGATTTAGCCTGACTTTCTAGCACTTATTGCCAGATCTCTTGCCCACGTCTGTTGTTTTCTTCTGAGAGGCGAGCTTAGAGTTCTCACTGTTACGTTGGAAGGGATCACTCATGTTTGTCAAGGAAATGGAGGCCTGGAGAAGAAATGGAAGCCAGTTCCATTGGGCTCCTTAGCATACCCAGCACTCAACAGCTCCTCAAATACAAGGAACCAGTTTCTTGCACACATCCTGGGTTGGGATGCTTCCTAACGGTCCTCCATCCCTGTGCACACATGGGTCTACCTGTGTGTGTGTTTTACCTTAAGTACTTAAATATCCTATATCTTTTCTGAAGATGTGGAAACTGAGACTAATCATCTTTCAAAAATAATCTTTCACTGAGCACCTAATGTTGCAGGGAATGACTAAGAGTCTGATGGCACCTGGTGTTACAGTCCTGCTGGATCAGTTTCCACTTGTTGTGCAATTTCAGGGTTAGTAAACTCACATCTCTCTTAGGTCAGCTTGCTTCACCCCCACTCCAGGCCTTTCTCCCAGATCTCACTGGCCACTGGCACAAACTTCAGCTTGTTTTGGCCTCTTGATTTTATTGTTTGAAGAATGCTTTAAATGTTCTCTCCACCATCATAAGCCTTCTGACAAGGACTAGACCACAGCTTGGAGTTTGCCCCAATTCAGACTTCACTGAGATGTGTACCTTGCATTTATACAACACACAGGACTACTGCAGGGCACTGTCACTATGATGGCAGTCTGTTTCTTTTTTTAAAATTTCTTTTATTTTTTTTTATTTTAGAGAGAATGTGCACAAGAGTGGGGTAGGGGCAGAAGGACAGAGAGACAGACAGACAGACAGAGTCTTAAGCAGGCTCCATGCTTAGTGTGGAGCCTGATGTGGGGCTCAATCCCACCACCCTGGGATCATGACCTGAGCCCAAATCAAGAGTCGGATGCTCAACTGACTGAGCCACCCAGGTGCCCCATGCAGTCTGTTTCTTGATAACACTCACTGCTCTCTTGGTTGAGCTTGGCTCAGCACACAGCCCCTTTTACTGGCCGCCTGTTACAAATCCTGTGAGCTTCTCATTGCCTGCAGTAGGGAAGGCAAATGATTGTATTGCAGGTGCCATTTGCAGGTTTGAGCAGTGGCCGTCTGAGGTGCTGTGATTAGTAATGTCGGACATGAGTGGGCAGGGGGAGGTAGACGTGCTGTGTCCTCCACAGCCAAGAGGACGAGGTGTAAACAACTAAGCATGGCACCCAAGACTCTTCATGATGTGGTTTCTGCCCAGAATCATTTACCACTCCCAGCCTGCATCCTCTCTTCCAGGCACTGTTTCCCCAGCAGCCCTGCCATCGCACCAACACGGCTTTGTATCTGCCGAACATCTGCCCTGAAATCCCTCGCCTCTTGTCTCCCTGTTACCTCCTCACCCCTCAACACTGACACAAGTATTCCTGCTTTTGAAACCTCCTCACCTTTTTGCCCCCAAGCCAGACCCCACAAATCACCTTTTTCTCCAGTTTCTCATGGCATTCTGTATGCACCTAATATGAACACGTTATAATCACTTAATCACGTGTCTGCTCTCCAGCTAGACGACTTGGTGAGAAAATCAACATCGATTGAGCTCCTTCCCAGTGTCCCAGGCACACTGGGAAGCACTGCCCATCCAGGACGCCCAGTAGGGAAGAAGGAGGATGAGGTTTTGAAGCTGACTTTCTGGGTCCAGCTTTGCTCTTTTACTAACTGAGAGGAGATGTCATTTCTTTGAGGCTCAGGCAATTTTATATCATTAATTGGGAATCATAATACTTATACCAGGTTATTGAGTGGCTTAGAAGTAGTATTTCTAAAATGTTAGCACATAATATTAAGTCCTCAAATGGTAACTACTCTTATTAGTTATCTGTAGACCAATTCTGTGAGGGATGGTAGGAATTAACTTTTTTTTTTTTTTAATGCTGCAACTAAGACTCAAATTGATCAAATACATTATTAAGAGTTTAAGCTCAGGTCAGTATGACTTCAGGGCCAGTGTCCTCTTATGTGCATTTTTTTTTTTTGCAAAAAATAGAAATGGTGTGAAACCTGCAACAGTATAAAGAATTCTGTATCCCCTTCACCTCACCAAGATTTTCTAATTGTTAATACTTTACCTTGATGTTTGGTCCCCCTGCTTCTCTGTATATGGATGTGAACACATATGCAATACACATCTTTTTCTGACAGATGACTCATCACCCCTAATGCTGCCCCAAACAGGAGCCTCTCCTCCTGCATTGTGGTTCAGCCATCCCAGTCAGGACGTTGCCATTGATATAATACTTAGCCTGCAACCCACGATCCCCATTCTGATTCCTCAAGTATTCAAACAATACATCTTTTCTTCCTTTCTGGTCCAGGATCTTATCTAGGAACATGTACTGCATTTAGTTACCATATCTCACTAGTTTCCTTTAACCTAGAACTGTTCCTCCTCTTTTCCCTGGGTGTCATCCCCTTGATGGCTGTCCTTCCACCCGAGTCCATCAAATATCTTCTCACAAGTAGACCCAGGCCATGCACTGCTGAGAGGAAACCACAGAAATGCTGCTGAGCTCTTCTGGATGCATCTCATCAAGAGACATGTGATGACCTATTTTATCACCAGTGGGGATAACCTTGATCATCATCTGGGATCTGCCAGATGCCTCCACTGAAGTCACCATTTCCCCTTTGTATTTGATTACAATGGGGATGTGCTCTGGTATTATATATACTACTATCCTGTTTGCCATTGAAACACCACCCATCAGCTTCAGTATCCATGGTTACCCCCAAATGCATCCACCACCACCATGGTTACCCAAATAGCAATGATCTATTTCCCTCATTTCTATTACATTTATTGCTTTCTACTGTAAGAAAGAGCATTCCCTTCTCCATTTATGTATGTATTTATTTCAGTACGGACTCATGGTTCTATTGAATTCAATTAATTATTATACCATTTTAATCCTCAAATTTTTATATCATTAACTCAAATTTTATCAAAATTTTATGTCATTTTTATCAAAAAATTATTTTTATCATTTTATATCATTTATAATTTTATAATTTTATCAAATTTTTATATCATTAACTATCATTTTAATCTTCAATTTTCCCAAGTTGAGCTCCTTCAAGCTGGCCTTTATGTACTCTTGACATATACCCATCATTTTAAAAAAAAATTTTATTTAAAAAAATTAAAAAAAAATTTTTTTAACGTTTATTTACTTTGAGACAGAGAGAGACAGAGCATGAATGGGGAAGGGTCAGAGACAGAGGGAGACACAGAATCTGAAACAGGCTCCAGGCTCTGAGAAGTCAGCACAGAGCCCAACATGGGGCTCGAACCCACGGACCGCGAGATCGTGACCTGAGCTGAAGTCGGTTGCTTAACCCACTGAGCCACCCAGGTGCCCCCCCCAAATTTTTTTTAAATGTTTATTTTTGACAGAGAGAGGCAGTGCAATTGGGGTAGGGGCGCGCGCGCGCGCGCACACACACACACACACACACACACACACACACACAGAATCTGAAGCAGGCTCCAGGCTCCGAGGCATCAGCACAGAGCCTGATGCAGGGCTGGAACTAACGAACTGCGAGATCATGACCTGAACCGAAGTTGATGCTTAACCAACTGAGCCACCCAGGCGCCCCATACATATGCCCATCATTAATTAAACATTTCCTTACTTTCTGACACAAGATATGCTAGGCTCATCTAGTATTTTTTTCTGCCCCAATCATGAAATCAACTTTTTTTCTGACAGCTCTGATACCTTTTAGTGGATGATGGTGCCAAAAAACCAAGATCTGATTGCTGACTGTACTCATCGCTTCTGAATGCACACACGTGCATACCTGTAAATATATGTAGATTATACATGTACACAGAAACAGAGAAAATAAGTATTTCTGTATATATAGAAAACCCATCAGTTCATGCCAATACTGTCAATTCTAATCCAACACTTCAGACGTTCTGATGGCCTCCTTTATATTTTTACAAATCCCTACTCAGAGTGAGAAAACTGGCTCCTTTTATTCTCATATATTTACTTATTGGTTCAATATGACGAACCCTGCTAACTGTTCCGGCTCCCTCTTCTGTCTGCCACCTCCATACCTCCAATCCCTTACTATCTGCTTTCTTCCCTGTGGGCGCACTGTGCCACCAATGTCTTCATGAGGGATGAGGGCCCCCTTTTCCTGAGCACCGATGTCAACAAGTAGAGACAGGAAGTAATATATGTGTGCTTTTATCAGGGAATGTGTACTTTTTCTTTGCTAACCTCAACACCTAACACAGCACATGGCATGGAATATGAGCTTTGAGAATGCTGTATGAATGAATCAATAAATAGGCAAATGAACAAATGAATGAGTAAACAAATGTACTTCTGTGCATTGTTTAATTTGTGAATGCTGTGTTGGAGTTTTTAGAGGATGAGGATAGGATATGTAAGGCCAAATGATCTACTCTATCTAAGAAGATTTCTGTGTCTTGTCACCCCTGAAAGCATCTTTGGAAGGCTGTGGAGCAAAGGGACCAGATTTGGGAATTTGCCCAAGCAGTCAGAGGAATTGAATAAATGCTAGTTTGGAGTCAGTTGACAGGATGAGGCTTGTCTGCATCCAGTGCGCCGGGCATGTGAGGACCCCTCAATCGGCAGGTGAAATGATGAGAACAAGTGCAAGGCAAGGTCTGAGCTTCATTGGCTTCATTTTATTTGAGGTGTGTGTGTGTGTGTGTGTGTGTGTGTGTGTGTGTGTGTGTGAGTGTGTGTGATGTGTATTAGAGCTAATTAATACAATGCAGTACTGCAGTCTAATTAGTTCCCATGCCCTTCCTTGTTTTCTGAAATTCCATTTGGCTTGTGGTTTTCCATGACATCCTCATCCAACCCTATTGGAATGTGCAACATCATGGCATCTATGTTGATTGCTAGTCTAAAGGTGCCAGCACTTTAGAATCAGTGATTTCTCTTTAATAGTGTAAATAAACATGATTTCAGTTTGGTGGATATTTAGAACCTGTTATCCCCCCATTAGAGTTTTTA
>NW_026058926.1:0-13338 GCF_023721935.1 Panthera uncia | reverse complement strand
GTTGATGTTATATACTCTTAACCTTAAAAATAAAAAGTAAAACTGCCAGTTATTTTACCAGCAAGATGGGTTTACTTGGGAATAGTGGACAGTTGTAATTCAGGACATGTAAGCTGTAGTCAAACCTGAGGCAAGTCCAGAGAACAAAGGAGAGGAAGGCTCTTTCACAGAGGAATGGTGGACATTGGGAAGCTGTTATAAACCAAAAGTCCATTGGAGTAAGTGGGAGCTTGAAGTGTAGTGGCTTTTCATTGGCTGAGTTGTGTTAGTCTCTCACTGGCTGGGCTGTTGCCAGGAGAAGAAAATCTTTTTTCTCCTCCCGGGGTAGTAAAGATTAGGCTTTTTTTGGTTGGGAATGCAAGGTTACTTCTCTTCCTGTTGGTTCTGCAAAGGGCTGCAAAGAGTGGTGTGGCACAGGAGTTACCCTTCTGGTTTCTGAACTCCATTTTTATTTTATTTTATTTTATTTTTATTTCATTTCATTTCATTTCATATTTTATTTTATTTTAAAGAGACACATGCTCTACTGACTGAGCCAGCTAGGTGCCCTTCAACTCCATTTTGTTTAAGAGAGCACATGTGAATGGGGGAGGGGTAGAGAGAGAGAGAGACTTAAAAAATGTTTGCTTTTGAGAGAGAGAGAGTGTGTGTGTGTGTGTGTGTGTGTGTGTGTGAGCAGGGGAGGGGCAGAGAGAGAGGGAGAGAGAGAATCCCAAGAGGGTTCATATTGTCAGCATAGAGCCTGACATGGGGCTCGATCTCAAAACTGTGAGATCATGACCTGAGCCGAAATCAAGAATCAGAAGTGTAACTGACTGAGCCACCCAGGTGCCCGAGAGAGAGAGAGAGAGAGAGAGAGAGAGAAGAGGGAGAATCTTTAGCAGGCTCCATGCTTAGTGTGGAGCCTGATCCAGGGCTTGATCCCTTGACCCTGGGATCATGACCTGAGCCAAAAATCAAGAGTGGGACACTCAACTGACTGAGCTACCCAGGTGCCCCTCAACTCCATTTTATTATTTTTTGTTAAAATTAATTAATTTTTGAGAGAGAAATCACACAAGTTGGGAAGGGGCAGAGAGACAGAGGAAGACACAGAATTGGAAGCAGGCTCCATGCCCTGAGCTGTCAGCGCAGAGCCAGACGTGGGGCTTGAACCCACAAACTGTAAGACCATGACCTGAAGTCGAATATGTAACCAACTGAGCCACCCAGGTGCCCTTAATTTTTTTAACTGTTTATCTTGAGAGAGAGGGTGTGCGTGAGCAGGGGAGGGGCAGAGAGAGAGAGAGAGAGAGAGAGAGAGAGACACCTCCAAGCAGGCTCTGTGCTGTAGGTGCAAAGCCTGAAGTGGGGCTCAATCCCACGAACCATGAGATCATGACCTGAGCTGAAACTGAGTCGGTTGCTCACTGACTGAGCCACACAGGTGTCCCATCTCTCAACTCCATTTTATTTTTTATTTTTATGATTATTTTTTTAACATTTATTCATTTTTGAGAGAGAGAGACCTTGAATGGGAGAGGGGCAGAGAGAGAGGGAGACACAGAATCTGAAGCAGGCTCCAGGCTCTGAGCTGGCAGCACAGAGTCCGATGCGGGGCTTGAACCCACAGACTGCGAAATTGTGACCTCATGACCCCGTGAGCCGAAGTCAGAGCTTAACCGAATGAGCCACCCAGGTGCCCCTCTCAACTCCATTTTAAATGAGGTTTTCTTTAATTCATTTTCACAGCTCAGAATCACCCCAAGGAGGGCTCTGTTCAGGGTCACTTTTGGAAGTCTGCCAGTGACTCAGGACTGGCCAGGAGCTCATGCCCTTGGACCTTCTATCTTATGTGTTTCAATGTACTTTGCAGAGATTTTCACAGACTGGTTGCTTGCCCTGATGTATCAGCACTCCTGCTAGGACTCCAGATTTGGGTTTCCTTGGGCACCCTCTCCGGGGAAGGTATTTTTATTATCTGGTAAAAATTGCTAAGGAATTCTAAGACCTGTGCTGACTCCATCAAGCTCCATTTTGTAGTGAGATATTTTCTTGTCTTGGTGTTTCAAGTTACAAAGGTTTGTATTTTCTCCAAATTTGGGGGCAAGTTGTATCTTCATTGCTTGGACTTCTTCATTTTGTGGCCTGTGGCCGGTTTTGGCTGAGCTGGGTGGATAGGGGGCTCTGTGTCCGCACCTTTCAGGCTGCCCTTGAGAGCGAGATTCTTGAGTCGTCAGAATGCGGCTCTCTGACCTCAGTGAGCATGTGGGGTGAAGCATGAGAGGGGTCTCTCACGTGTACTGGTCCCCTTTATGGATTTTCAGAGGCCCATGGAGCCGGGAGTCTGTGATGGGGTTTCCTCCTCCCCTGGCGAGGACAGTCCAGCTCGCTCAGTCTTGAGGAACCCAAGGCCTCTTAACTTTGAGTGTGGCAAAATGTAGAGGAAAGGGTTTCGGAGTTGCGCGGTGCTGAATGAGAGTCCTCATTCTGGCACTTACTGTAGGAGCTTGGGCCAGCTGCTGAGTTCCTCTTTTTAAAAACCAAAACAAAAGACACAAAACACTTATAAGATAGGGCCTATGCTCCTTGCTGCAAGGTTGCTGTTAGGATTAGCTGTGATAGCATTTTGGTAGAGCTCCAGACACGTACCCGGCACTCGAGTTAGCACTCCCACTTGTGAATATTAATTCTGACAGTACATTTGAGAAATACGGGGAGGCAAGAAAGGGAAAGTGGGTTTTGTTGTTATATGGTGGCCCAGTGAAACGGCTGAAATGACTAGTCTCACACTGACCCAGAGAAGGTTCTAGACCTCTCTGAGAAGATCGAGTCTGGCCCCTTCTTCAGGGGGTCTGCTTTAGGGGCCCCTGGGGAAAGGGAGGGGGCAGGACACCTGAGTTCCAGCTCTGGCTTTGCCAGCAACTGCATGTATGACCTTAGACGAGTCCCTGGCCTTGTATGTCATGCCTCAGATTCCAGATGTGTTTGGAATTGGTGTTTGGAAATTTGGAAATTGGTGTTTGGAGTAAGGCCTTGCTAAAGTGGTTATAGAAATACATTCATAACGTAGATGTGGAAGTGTTGTTAGGAAAATACTGCGGGATATTTTATGACTGAGAATGGGGGTGGGTGGGGCGGTGTCTACTTTGTACCTTCCCCTTTTCCCATTAGCGAGCTATTTAATTATCAGTCACAAAGAACCGAGAGCACGGATCAGAAGCATTTCTGTTAAAGTGATTTCTTGTAGATGTCGTCGTATCCATTTCCTGAGGTTCTTAGGAAAGGCTTTGAAGTTGGTTTTACACTTGACGCTTGCTCTGCCATCAGGTGTTGGGCTGGCGGCGGGTCAGATTTGAATTTCACGAGTCTGTAAGTCCATTTATTCCTTAGCGCTCAGATAATGCTCTACTGGGATAACCACATTTTAAAGGTGAAAATCTCTCAGCTATGTTAAAAACGCAGGTGGGAAAGACTGGAAGGTAATACACCAAAATGTTAACTGATGGATGTGTCAGAGTCCTGACTGAATCTCTTTTTTTTTTTTCTTTATACACTCCTGGACTTTGAACCTTTCAAAAATGGGTTTGGCTTTTGGAATCAAAAATATATGTACACCTCCTCCCACAAATCAAATGTAGTGTTATCAATATTAGAAAAATATGGGTTTTCAAAGTTAGTGACTTGTCAGTAAGCTGAAGAGGACTAGTGTATCTGGAAAATCTTAAAAGGCAAGCTTCGCCCAGCCAGAGTGGAAGCTTTCCTGGAGTCCTAGCCCAGAGCGCCCTCCCCTCTCCCTCTGCTGCTTAGAGCTGGGAAGCTGGAACCAGACTGGCCCTTGGGCCAGGCCTTCCTTGGGAGCTGGGTGTTTAGTGAGCCACACACACCAGTTTCGGTGGGTCTGGAGGATTAATGAGCTGCTAAAACTCGACTTCTTCATCTCCTGAAGCTTCCTTTCAAGCTACAGATTCCAAATATGGCCTACCACAGCCATGTACCACATCCTCCTGTACTCATGATTTGTATGCTTATGCACACACTCAAGCAAAGCCTCTGTCCCTCCTGTTGATACCAAGAATTTAAGCCAAAAGGTGCCAGAAAACGGCTTTCTGAGTGAGCTCAGCAACCTCAGAGCATGAACATGACTCTGGACCATCAGGCCTCTCTAAAAAATTCAACTTCATAATTCTGATTTGTTAATCCTAAAGTGTAAACACTTGAGCCGATCAGAATCCATCAATTCCAAAAACTGACGTCCTTGCCTTTCTCAAACAAATTCTACCCCCCCACCCCCTGCTTCTCAGACCCTCTTTGCTGGTGGGGGGGTTTATTCCTCTGATCCAGTGTATCACTGAGTCTTGGTGAAAAGGCTCTTGAGTTTAACCCTCTATTTCTCCACACCCTTGTGTAGGCCTTCATCATTTCATAACCAGACCACTGTAATTGCTCTCTCCACCTCTGGACTCCTCCTTCTCCAGTCCGCACACTATTGCCACGTTAATCTTTGGAAGGTAGAGTGGATCAGGTCATTCTCTCAATCCAAAGCCTTCTTGGAGCTCTGCATTGCCTTCCCTGAACTAAGCAGATAAGTCAGCCCCTCCTAGTGCAAGCCCCAGGCCCATGCATGTCCCCAGGCCAAGGGCTCTAGCCAACAACAGAGCCATAGACCATCCCGTCAAGTGCCCTGTGCCTGTTCCTGCCTGAACCTGTGCTCCAGTTCTTCTGTTTGCTATAGACACCCCTCTTTGGTTTTGCCCACTCACCACTGACATGCACAAGCCTGCCCCTTCTCAGCTCAGATGCTGTCTTCTCATGAAGTCTGAATTTATCACAAACCTTCCTACCCTCACCTACCTCATGAAAACATGTCTGTTCTTATCTCCTTTCTCTGAAGTCCACTTCATATGCCATGAAATTCTTCTGGCCTTGTTTTAGCAGTAGATTGAGTAGTCCGTGTATTAATCTGCTCAACTGATTTGGAATATCCATGGGGGGAGGGGTGCAGAAGTACCTCTTTTGCCTCCCTCCGTACAGTCTAGCTGAGTGCCTTGAGTCTGTATTTGTTGAATGTAATTGAATACTAGACATTCAGAAATGGCTGTTCATGAGGCGTCCAGAATAGATTTAAGAAATACGTTAATTTTTCTAACTTTGTGAAGGGTAAAAAGCAAAAATTTGATGCTATCCCATTTTAGCTGAGTGCTGTCAAATGATACTTAAGATGCTGAGGCCTGGAGGTCTTTCCTATTTTCCAATTCAACTAGACTTTTAAAAGTGAGTAATTCCCTTGGGCCGCCTGGGTGGCTCAGTTGGTTAAGCGTTCCACTCTTGGTTTTGGCTCAGGTCATGATCTCACTGTTTGTGGGTTTGAGTCCCGCGTCGGGCTCTGTGCTGACAGTGCAGAGCCTGCTTGAGATTCTGTCTCCCTTGCTCTTTCTGCCTCTCCTCCACTCGCTCTCTATCTCTCCCTCTCAAAAATAAAATAAACGTTATAAAAATAAAAATGAGTAATTCTCAATGGAAAGTGGAAGCATGGAGAGAGAGGGATGTGTCAGCATTGATGATGGCCCAACACGAGGTTAGATCTCAGCCCATGAGCAAATTATTTAACCAGTAATAGGACCTCAGGTTCTCCATCTGCAAAATGTTGATAATATCTGCCTAAGCTATTGTGCAAGCTGTAGGATGATGGGTAGAAGCATCTAGAACAGTTCCCGGCACCCAGTAGGCAAGCCCGAGGTGGAATTATGATTATTTTTGTAGCCATTGCACAAGTTTCAGTTGGAAAGTGGAGCATCTGTAAGTGCAGCTGCAGACAGAAAACCAGCCCACGCATTTCAAAAGCTCACCTTGCACAATACCCTTCATTAAAATGTGAGTTGTTTGTACAGCAGAGGGTTGCTTGCCAGCTGACCCTGAAAATGGAGCTTGTGTTCAGGCAGCAAGGGCCGGGTGTGCTCTGCCAGGCTTCACTGTGCATCTCTTTCCTCCTCAGCTGGCTGGCTCTTCAAGCCAGAACAAACAGATGTCTGGTTTCCTGGGATAAGAGGGAAGGATGGCGTCCCATTTGCTCTTTCATCATGTGTGGCTGTGAAGTGCACCAGTAGGAAAGGCTGGGTTCTGCGACCATGCTAATGGAGCTCTCACATGTGCATGGCTTAAGAACAGAGCTTCAAAAAATTCATCGCGGGGCACCTGGGTGGCTTGGTCGGTTAAGCGTCTGACTTCGGCTCAGGTCATGATCTCATGGTCCGTGGGTTCGAGCCCCGCGTCGGGCTCTGTGCTGACAGCTCAGAGCCTGGAGCCTGTTTCGGATTCTGTGTCTCCCTCTCTCTCTGCTCCTCCCCTGTTCATGCTCTGTCTCTCTCTGTCTCAAAAATAAATAAACGTTAAAAAAAAATTCAAAAAAAAATTCATCGCTCTCACTGCATCCCTATGGGAGGAAATGACTAAGGAAAGACCAGAGAAAAGAATTGGGTCGCTTGGATAACCGGTAGTTGAGGACCTATCATGTATTGCACATTGCTTTTTGGTACTGGGAACAATAATGATAGTGGTGGTACAGAATAGAAAGATGATAGAATGTGTGTGTGTGTGTGTGTGTGTGTGTGTGTGTGTGTGTGTGTGTGTTTCAAATCCTGGACTCTACTGAGAATACAGTAAAAGTTTTGGACTTTCTCCAAGGCAGACGTGTACATGCACACACCATATTTTGTATAATTCCTGGGGGCTCTCGGATCCCCTAAAGTTCATTTTAAGGACCTAAAGTTAAGAACCCTTTATTTAGTAATTACAGTCTAGTGGAAAATGTTAACATGGGTATTGGATTCAGAAACACCTGGCCTGGGTTTGTGTTCCATACCTTACGTGCTACGTACCTCCTTGAATGAATGAATGACCTTGGATAGCTTGACCTCTCCAAGCCTCAGATACTTTGTGTAGATGAGAATAATGGGAGCGGGATCTCATGGGGCTCTAGTGAAGAGGGAGTAAGTTAATAAGCAAAAAAGCTATTAGCACTCTGCCTGGCATGTGGTAAATGATCAATAAATGATAACTCACTTTTATTAGGCTGCTATAAGGGAGCCACGAAAGTATAGCAGGAGATTAATTCCTATTAGCAACTGGGAAGAAAATATGAAGCACTGTCTCCAGTTGGGTTCTTGTATCTCAAAGAATTGTGGAAAATGTGGTGGGATTTTCCATCTCTCTAGACAACAAATTTATGCTGTCTCATGCCTGTTTTTATTTTTATTTTATATTGTATTATATTGTATTTTATATAGAGAGGGTGCAAGTGAGCGAGGGTTGGGGGGGAGAGAGAGGGAGAGAAGTGGGGTTCGTGCTTACCCGATGTGGGACTCGAACTCGCGAACTGTGATACTATGACCCAAGTCAAAGTCAGATGCTTAACCGACTGCCGCCCAAGCGCTCCTAATGCCTGTTTTTCAAAAGAAAGCAACCACAATGGTATTCCATAGGAGTGCTTCATATATTCCGTTGGAGGGAATGAATCTCCCTCAATGACTGCTAAATGCTAGCAAGAGTTATAATTCATCAGCAATAATTGATATTTTCTTCCTTTAATAATAAAGAGAAAGGAGAAGATGATGGTGGTAACAGTTATGAACTCTTGAGGGGTTACTGTGTGGCAGGCATTGTGCTAAGCACTTCATATTCGTGTAAGTTTGTGGTGTCCTTTCTGGTGAAGCTTGACTTTGAAGAGCAGAAGTCCAAAAGAATAAAGGACTTTCACTGGGTGTAGTTGGAGGTCAGCAGGCTGAGTGTGTGTGTGTGTCTGTGCGTGTGCACGCACACCTGTGCACGCACACCTGTGCACGCACAAAGCTTCTTATCACCTTGAGCTCATTCAACTGCTTTCTGAGCCATAAGTTTTAACATTTTGGAATGTGCCTGTTGAAAAACGAAGGTTTATCATGCAGAGTATAAAATTACAACCACCAGCTTCAGAAAAGGATTTCTGAGCTTGGGGGAGAGTTACAATGAACCTCGTAAAGAGTGCAGATGAAAGTCTTTCCCACAGTTACAATCAAAGACACTTTAGGCCACTCTTTCCCCCAAGGAATAGTTGCTTTTTATGACACGTTTTAAAGTTTTATTTCAAAACCAGTCTGCATCTTAAAGCAGAATGTTGTCCGCCCCCCAGGCTGCCACTTACAATGTGTTTTCAGTTTTCTCAATGGTGTTACCAAGTGTCTGGATCCGACGTGAGCTGCTACCCTCATCGGATCCACTCAAGGATTTAGCCTGACTTTCTAGCACTTATTGCCAGATCTCTTGCCCACGTCTGTTGTTTTCTTCTGAGAGGCGAGCTTAGAGTTCTCACTGTTACGTTGGAAGGGATCACTCATGTTTGTCAAGGAAATGGAGGCCTGGAGAAGAAATGGAAGCCAGTTCCATTGGGCTCCTTAGCATACCCAGCACTCAACAGCTCCTCAAATACAAGGAACCAGTTTCTTGCACACATCCTGGGTTGGGATGCTTCCTAACGGTCCTCCATCCCTGTGCACACATGGGTCTACCTGTGTGTGTGTTTTACCTTAAGTACTTAAATATCCTATATCTTTTCTGAAGATGTGGAAACTGAGACTAATCATCTTTCAAAAATAATCTTTCACTGAGCACCTAATGTTGCAGGGAATGACTAAGAGTCTGATGGCACCTGGTGTTACAGTCCTGCTGGATCAGTTTCCACTTGTTGTGCAATTTCAGGGTTAGTAAACTCACATCTCTCTTAGGTCAGCTTGCTTCACCCCCACTCCAGGCCTTTCTCCCAGATCTCACTGGCCACTGGCACAAACTTCAGCTTGTTTTGGCCTCTTGATTTTATTGTTTGAAGAATGCTTTAAATGTTCTCTCCACCATCATAAGCCTTCTGACAAGGACTAGACCACAGCTTGGAGTTTGCCCCAATTCAGACTTCACTGAGATGTGTACCTTGCATTTATACAACACACAGGACTACTGCAGGGCACTGTCACTATGATGGCAGTCTGTTTCTTTTTTTAAAATTTCTTTTATTTTTTTTTATTTTAGAGAGAATGTGCACAAGAGTGGGGTAGGGGCAGAAGGACAGAGAGACAGACAGACAGACAGAGTCTTAAGCAGGCTCCATGCTTAGTGTGGAGCCTGATGTGGGGCTCAATCCCACCACCCTGGGATCATGACCTGAGCCCAAATCAAGAGTCGGATGCTCAACTGACTGAGCCACCCAGGTGCCCCATGCAGTCTGTTTCTTGATAACACTCACTGCTCTCTTGGTTGAGCTTGGCTCAGCACACAGCCCCTTTTACTGGCCGCCTGTTACAAATCCTGTGAGCTTCTCATTGCCTGCAGTAGGGAAGGCAAATGATTGTATTGCAGGTGCCATTTGCAGGTTTGAGCAGTGGCCGTCTGAGGTGCTGTGATTAGTAATGTCGGACATGAGTGGGCAGGGGGAGGTAGACGTGCTGTGTCCTCCACAGCCAAGAGGACGAGGTGTAAACAACTAAGCATGGCACCCAAGACTCTTCATGATGTGGTTTCTGCCCAGAATCATTTACCACTCCCAGCCTGCATCCTCTCTTCCAGGCACTGTTTCCCCAGCAGCCCTGCCATCGCACCAACACGGCTTTGTATCTGCCGAACATCTGCCCTGAAATCCCTCGCCTCTTGTCTCCCTGTTACCTCCTCACCCCTCAACACTGACACAAGTATTCCTGCTTTTGAAACCTCCTCACCTTTTTGCCCCCAAGCCAGACCCCACAAATCACCTTTTTCTCCAGTTTCTCATGGCATTCTGTATGCACCTAATATGAACACGTTATAATCACTTAATCACGTGTCTGCTCTCCAGCTAGACGACTTGGTGAGAAAATCAACATCGATTGAGCTCCTTCCCAGTGTCCCAGGCACACTGGGAAGCACTGCCCATCCAGGACGCCCAGTAGGGAAGAAGGAGGATGAGGTTTTGAAGCTGACTTTCTGGGTCCAGCTTTGCTCTTTTACTAACTGAGAGGAGATGTCATTTCTTTGAGGCTCAGGCAATTTTATATCATTAATTGGGAATCATAATACTTATACCAGGTTATTGAGTGGCTTAGAAGTAGTATTTCTAAAATGTTAGCACATAATATTAAGTCCTCAAATGGTAACTACTCTTATTAGTTATCTGTAGACCAATTCTGTGAGGGATGGTAGGAATTAACTTTTTTTTTTTTTTAATGCTGCAACTAAGACTCAAATTGATCAAATACATTATTAAGAGTTTAAGCTCAGGTCAGTATGACTTCAGGGCCAGTGTCCTCTTATGTGCATTTTTTTTTTTTGCAAAAAATAGAAATGGTGTGAAACCTGCAACAGTATAAAGAATTCTGTATCCCCTTCACCTCACCAAGATTTTCTAATTGTTAATACTTTACCTTGATGTTTGGTCCCCCTGCTTCTCTGTATATGGATGTGAACACATATGCAATACACATCTTTTTCTGACAGATGACTCATCACCCCTAATGCTGCCCCAAACAGGAGCCTCTCCTCCTGCATTGTGGTTCAGCCATCCCAGTCAGGACGTTGCCATTGATATAATACTTAGCCTGCAACCCACGATCCCCATTCTGATTCCTCAAGTATTCAAACAATACATCTTTTCTTCCTTTCTGGTCCAGGATCTTATCTAGGAACATGTACTGCATTTAGTTACCATATCTCACTAGTTTCCTTTAACCTAGAACTGTTCCTCCTCTTTTCCCTGGGTGTCATCCCCTTGATGGCTGTCCTTCCACCCGAGTCCATCAAATATCTTCTCACAAGTAGACCCAGGCCATGCACTGCTGAGAGGAAACCACAGAAATGCTGCTGAGCTCTTCTGGATGCATCTCATCAAGAGACATGTGATGACCTATTTTATCACCAGTGGGGATAACCTTGATCATCATCTGGGATCTGCCAGATGCCTCCACTGAAGTCACCATTTCCCCTTTGTATTTGATTACAATGGGGATGTGCTCTGGTATTATATATACTACTATCCTGTTTGCCATTGAAACACCACCCATCAGCTTCAGTATCCATGGTTACCCCCAAATGCATCCACCACCACCATGGTTACCCAAATAGCAATGATCTATTTCCCTCATTTCTATTACATTTATTGCTTTCTACTGTAAGAAAGAGCATTCCCTTCTCCATTTATGTATGTATTTATTTCAGTACGGACTCATGGTTCTATTGAATTCAATTAATTATTATACCATTTTAATCCTCAAATTTTTATATCATTAACTCAAATTTTATCAAAATTTTATGTCATTTTTATCAAAAAATTATTTTTATCATTTTATATCATTTATAATTTTATAATTTTATCAAATTTTTATATCATTAACTATCATTTTAATCTTCAATTTTCCCAAGTTGAGCTCCTTCAAGCTGGCCTTTATGTACTCTTGACATATACCCATCATTTTAAAAAAAAATTTTATTTAAAAAAATTAAAAAAAAATTTTTTTAACGTTTATTTACTTTGAGACAGAGAGAGACAGAGCATGAATGGGGAAGGGTCAGAGACAGAGGGAGACACAGAATCTGAAACAGGCTCCAGGCTCTGAGAAGTCAGCACAGAGCCCAACATGGGGCTCGAACCCACGGACCGCGAGATCGTGACCTGAGCTGAAGTCGGTTGCTTAACCCACTGAGCCACCCAGGTGCCCCCCCCAAATTTTTTTTAAATGTTTATTTTTGACAGAGAGAGGCAGTGCAATTGGGGTAGGGGCGCGCGCGCGCGCGCGCACACACACACACACACACACACACACACACACACACAGAATCTGAAGCAGGCTCCAGGCTCCGAGGCATCAGCACAGAGCCTGATGCAGGGCTGGAACTAACGAACTGCGAGATCATGACCTGAACCGAAGTTGATGCTTAACCAACTGAGCCACCCAGGCGCCCCATACATATGCCCATCATTAATTAAACATTTCCTTACTTTCTGACACAAGATATGCTAGGCTCATCTAGTATTTTTTTCTGCCCCAATCATGAAATCAACTTTTTTTCTGACAGCTCTGATACCTTTTAGTGGATGATGGTGCCAAAAAACCAAGATCTGATTGCTGACTGTACTCATCGCTTCTGAATGCACACACGTGCATACCTGTAAATATATGTAGATTATACATGTACACAGAAACAGAGAAAATAAGTATTTCTGTATATATAGAAAACCCATCAGTTCATGCCAATACTGTCAATTCTAATCCAACACTTCAGACGTTCTGATGGCCTCCTTTATATTTTTACAAATCCCTACTCAGAGTGAGAAAACTGGCTCCTTTTATTCTCATATATTTACTTATTGGTTCAATATGACGAACCCTGCTAACTGTTCCGGCTCCCTCTTCTGTCTGCCACCTCCATACCTCCAATCCCTTACTATCTGCTTTCTTCCCTGTGGGCGCACTGTGCCACCAATGTCTTCATGAGGGATGAGGGCCCCCTTTTCCTGAGCACCGATGTCAACAAGTAGAGACAGGAAGTAATATATGTGTGCTTTTATCAGGGAATGTGTACTTTTTCTTTGCTAACCTCAACACCTAACACAGCACATGGCATGGAATATGAGCTTTGAGAATGCTGTATGAATGAATCAATAAATAGGCAAATGAACAAATGAATGAGTAAACAAATGTACTTCTGTGCATTGTTTAATTTGTGAATGCTGTGTTGGAGTTTTTAGAGGATGAGGATAGGATATGTAAGGCCAAATGATCTACTCTATCTAAGAAGATTTCTGTGTCTTGTCACCCCTGAAAGCATCTTTGGAAGGCTGTGGAGCAAAGGGACCAGATTTGGGAATTTGCCCAAGCAGTCAGAGGAATTGAATAAATGCTAGTTTGGAGTCAGTTGACAGGATGAGGCTTGTCTGCATCCAGTGCGCCGGGCATGTGAGGACCCCTCAATCGGCAGGTGAAATGATGAGAACAAGTGCAAGGCAAGGTCTGAGCTTCATTGGCTTCATTTTATTTGAGGTGTGTGTGTGTGTGTGTGTGTGTGTGTGTGTGTGTGTGTGTGAGTGTGTGTGATGTGTATTAGAGCTAATTAATACAATGCAGTACTGCAGTCTAATTAGTTCCCATGCCCTTCCTTGTTTTCTGAAATTCCATTTGGCTTGTGGTTTTCCATGACATCCTCATCCAACCCTATTGGAATGTGCAACATCATGGCATCTATGTTGATTGCTAGTCTAAAGGTGCCAGCACTTTAGAATCAGTGATTTCTCTTTAATAGTGTAAATAAACATGATTTTAGTTTGGTGGATATTTAGAACCTGTTATCCCCCCATTAGAGTTTTTA
>NW_026058925.1:0-13367 GCF_023721935.1 Panthera uncia | reverse complement strand
AAATATATATTATATATTTTATATTTATAAAATATATAAATATATAAAATATATAAAATATATTTTATATATTTATATATATTTATATATTTTTTATATATATAAACAAAAAGCTAACCATTAACAATAGCATCATATAGTTTCTATTCTTGTATTTCTTTTTAAATTTAATGTATATTTTGAATACAGTGAAATACTCCAGCTGTAAGTGTACCGTTCGATCGGTTTTCATAACTGCATCACATCACCCGTGTCGCCACATCACACGTGCCATTAGCAGGGTATGGAACGTTGCCATTTCAATACTCTCTTCTTGCCAAGCAGCAACTGTTGTGATTTTTGCCCAAACTGGAAAGACACATAAATGGAAGCATGCAGATTATCCTCATTCGGGCCTGAATTATGTACCCAGAATGTCTTTGAGGCCCACTTACCTTGCCGCATGTATCAGTCATGCCCGCTTTCCTGTAACTGTGCTATTCCCAGTGTATCAGCGGGTCACGTTCCCGTGCTCATGGGCTTTCTGTTTTTTCCAGCTCGAGACTATTAGGAATATTGCTCATGAACATTCATGATTAAGTCTTTAGGTGGTAATTCTTTTCCCATTTCTCTTACTGTTTTGTCCTAAGGAAAATATATGTTTAAATTTATGAAAATTGTCACTACTCCAAAGTGGTGGTACCATTTTACATTCCCATCTGGAGTATATGAGAGTCCAGGTTGCTGCATATGTCTGCCAACAAATTTATTGGGTCTGTTTTTTAAATTGTAGCTATTCTCATGGTTGTGCAGTGTAGTGACTGTGGTTTTAATTTTCACGCCCCTGATGACTAAAAACGTTGACCACCTTTTTATGTGATTGTTGATCATTAACGTATATTGTTTTATGAAGTGCCTGTTAGTGCACAGCCCTTTTTTAATTGTTGTTGTTGTTGTTGTTGGTTGTTCTTCTTCTTCTTCTTATTATTATTATTTTAATTTTTATTTATTTTTGAGATAGAGAAAGAGCATCAGTGGGGGAGGGTCAGAGAGAGGGAGACATAGAATCAGAAGCAGCCTCCAGGCCCTGAGCTCTCAGCCCAGAGCCCGACATGGGGCTTGAACTCACGGAAGGTGAGATCATGACCTGAGCCAAAGTCGGACACTTATCCTACTGAGCCACCCATTGATTTGAATGGATTGCATACATGCGCTAAGCGTGTTTTCTCCCAGTGTGTGGGAGATTATCAGAGTTTCAAACTTGGTCCTTATGCACAGTTTCCTTCTTGCATGTACCTGCAAATTTTAACGTGGAGCCCCAGTTCCTACCTTCGCAATTTCCCTAGCTTCCTCCCCTCTGGTTTATTTCAACACCCTCTCCGATGTCCCTGTCTGGAAAGAACCTCCAGGAAGAAGGTTAGGGCGATGATGTAGCACATCCCACTTGTTTCTTTTTTCTGAGTATTCATGGTAAGTGCTATTACTACCTCTTGTCTAACATTGGAAAGTCATCATTTAGTACTTTTTTTTCATTGCCTTATAATTGCTTATGGGAAACAGGCTAGTCTGGTATGAGTTTCTCCCTAATGCCTAAAAGCAGGAATTTCCTTTTGTTATTATACTGATACTTTTGAATAAATTAATCTCAAAAGTAATTACATGAAGAGATGAATTGAGTCAGTATTTTGAGAGAGTCCTATTTACTTCAAAATATACATGTTGTTCAAGTGCAGATTTAGTTAAATATTGATTCAGAATGTTTTCGTGTCTTAATACTTGGGAATTCACTAGAATTAGCATGAAATCTATTTCAGGCATCACCAAATCATAGGTAAAAATTAACATGCTATAGAGTCTAGAAACCTGTACTATGAATAAAAATTTTAAAAATTCCAAATCATCTTTTATGTTGTCCCGTTACTTTGACAGAAAGATGCTACTAATTTCATAAGAGGATATCAATTGATTTGTTGATTCTCTGATAGAACGATTTGCCAATATAATTTACTTTATCATTTAAGAAAATGTTTTTAAGTTTGTTTATTTCAAAAGAGAGAGAGAATCCCAAGCAGGCTTTACACTGTAAGCACAGAGCCAGAGACAGGGCTCCGTTCAGTGAACCATGAGATCATGAACTGAACTGAAATCAAGAGTTGTACACCTGACTGACTGAGCCACCCAGGCGCCCCCAAATATATTTTAAATGTAGGTTTTGTGACTCTGAAAAAGCGTCATGATTTTAAGTAATCTCATAGTTTATTAAAGTAAGTTGATATCATAATTAGAATGCTTGGTATATAAAGTGTATGAGGGCTTCCTTGATTCATATTTCTCGTGGAACAGATCTTCAGTTTTGAATATTTTGTAATTAGAACTGGTACTTGAATTTTCCATACAGAAAATATTTTTAAAATAAAAATTAAAATAATTTTCCACAGGTAATTAAGGGGATACAGGGGCAGATTATAAGTACATTATTCTAATCATATTATTGCTTTATGGTCATAGTTGTATTTTAATACAAGGCCTTATTTGGAGACCATTGAGCCCAAAGAATTTTATTTTTTTATTTTTAAAATTTTTTTTAACGTTTATTTATTTTTGAGACAGAGAGAGACAGAGCATGAATGGGGGAGGGGCAGAGAGAGAGGGAGACACAGAACTGGAAGCAGGCTCCAGGCTCTGAGCCACCAGCCCAGAGCCCGACGCGGGGCTCGAACTCACCGTCCGTGAGATCGTGACCTGAGCTGAAGTCGGACGCTCAACCGACTGAGCCACCCAGGCGCCCCTAGCCCAAAGAATTTTAAAATAACATAATAGATGCTTTTTAAAAGAGATTCTCTCTTAGAGATTTTCTTTCTGGACTTTTTTCTCTTCTAGCTCAGAAGGATGACTTTTAATTACTATTTAAAATGCTGTGTGTATTATCTTGTAAGTATAACAAGTGCATAGCAATACATATGTACAGTTGCTCCTTTGGGATAATTGCTTACTTGTAGTTTCCGTACCCGTGATAAATTACTTAGAATATTTATATATTATATGTTATAAACACAATATGAGTTTAATAGAAAGTGGCAGGCCTGGGTGACTCAGTCAGTTAAGTGTCTGACTCTCGATTTCGGCTCAGGTCATCATCTGACAGTTCGTGAGTTCAAGCCCTACATCTGGCTCTGTGCTGAGCCTGCTTCGGGTTCTCTCTCCGCTGCTCCTCTGCTTGTGCTCTGTCTCTCTCTCTCTCCCTCTCCCTCCCTCCCTCTCTCTCTCTCTCTCTCTCTCTCTCTCTCTCTCTGTCTCTCTCTCTCTCAAGATAAATTAACTTTGGAAAAATTAAAGGAAAGCTTTGATAACAATTGGTTGTGATCATGTCATTTATTATAAAATATACAGAATTCAGAGTAAATTTTTTTGGCTGTTATGTAATATTTTTGATACTTTTTGTATTTATAATTTACATATCCCTAGTCTTTTATTTATTAGCATTCATTTATCTTCTTTAGTGAAAGATACCAACTCAAATATTTTGATAGGTGGTAAACTCTGAAGCTTTTTGACAGACAACTTAATACAAGTCTTGTTCTTCTAAAAGTCTTGTAAATTACCATTAGGCTGCCACTGAGAACCCAGACTCTCCCGTTTTGGCTTTGCTGTTTTTGGTGTGTGGCTCTCTTCCTCAGACTCACAAGGTAGCTTCTGCACCACAGAATTTTACCTGTGAATCGTACACAGGACAAAAGGCAAAATCTTGCCGCCAGCAAGATGAGCCCATCTCCGAGTAAAATAACCACTAACGTCCAAGGGAGTTCTGCCTAGAACCTATTACCAGGTGAGCCTTTTGGCTCAACTTGTGCAGGCAAGTCGAGGTTATCAGAGCTGTTAACCAAGTAAATGTCATTAGCAAAAATAGTTCATGAATAAGTTAAAACGGCATAGTAGATAGTCATTGGAAAGTCGAAATGTCTGCCATAGAGAGCCAAAGAAGAACATACCTGCTGTGTTCCCGGGGTCAGTTGGTTACACAGAGAAATGCTGAGTTAGATATTTTATTCAAGTTGTTAAGGGAAATGGAGAAAATATTCCTGTTTATAGTTTTATAATTTATAGCTACTCTATATTTCTACTTCCTCTTTGGTCAGTGTGTTTTTCTGTTTCTTTCATTGAAAAATGTTTATTTACTTATTTTGAGAGAGAGAGAACGTACAATTTGGGGAGGGGCAGAGACAGAGGGAGGGCTAGAATCCCAAGCAGGTTCTGCGTTGAGCCCTTTGCGGGATTCACGAACTGTGAGACCATGACCTTAGCTGAAACCAAGAGTCAGATACTTAACTGACTGAGCGACCCAGGTGTCACTCTGTTTCTTTTCATTTTGCAATCTGATGATAGGGTGGCTTATAGTCTTAGAATTTGCAAGACTACATACTTAACTGGATTATTATTTTTTAAAGACAGTTGATTTCTTATAAACCTCACGTGTACACCTCAGTGATTTACGTTATAAACTAGGAAAACTATTTTCTGTTCCATAGTTAGACAGTTATTGCTATTTTGGCTATTTTATTATTTTTCTGGAATTGTATGTATATTGACAACTTATTTAACCAGATTATGGATACAACTGTTAAGTGATGGAAATATCTCCAATAACAAATGATGTCATTTGTTTCCAGAACATGGGACAGTTTGAGTCCCCCTCGGCAAAGGTATATATTTTCCTGTCTTTAGAGGTTGGAGAGAGATTCTAAACCCAATATCTATGGGCCTACATACAGTCCTATCGCAGTTAAAGAGCACACCGGAAGAACCAATATGCAATTTCATATTGATCGTTGTCCTTGAACACTGTCAAAGGGATATGTAATCACCTGCCATACTTTTTGTTTTTGTTTTTTGTTTTCTTCATCCCATTTTTCTTCTGTTCATCATACAGATCCCAACCACTTTATTCAACATCCCTGAGGAAAGTTCTTTGCGAGTCCTCTCCTGCTTACCTCAGAGATCCCCTTTCTCTTTCCTCCTGAGTCTCCATCTGCTCATCTGAATATCCAGTAAACCCTGGTACTCCTCCGAGCAGTTGGTGGCAGATGGTGTGGGGGCGCTGGGATTAGAGAATAATAAATATGCTTTCCGTGCCCCACAGAGGAAATAAGCTAGGAAGGGTCAGATGTTAAAATATCCTCCCGTATTATAATTTGTTCAAGGTCAGTTATTTACAGACTTCCACAAAGAGATGTCTTCTGTTTATATATGCCACTTAAAAATAAGGTTGCTCTCCTTATAATCCAAATGAATTTCTTTCTTTTTTCCCTTCTCCTTATCAAGAACTGCTCTAATTTTTCTCACACAGCTCCAGATATGCTTTTGGGGAAAGAAATATTGAGTTTGTTACGTCTTTTTATAAAACTTGGAGTACTGTAATGAATGCCCACATTAAAAGTTAGTTAAGCAATATATTAAAAATGAACACTGGCAAATGAAAATAAGTTTGAGGCAAGTAACTATATACCCATCTTTGTGAGAAGAATATCAACAACCTCTCACAGATTAGAATCTTGTAATATTTGTTTTGGGATCTTCCAAAAAACGATGACTGATTTTAATCATTGACAATAGCAACAGGTCTTATGGTCTGCACGACATGCTCTTACTCCCAAACCTAGTTTGGCTCTGACCCTCTTCCACAACAACATCATCCAAGGAGACGAACCGTATCTGCATCAATCTTGTGTTTGTTTTTTTTTTCCCTAAATTCTTTTCCTCTATCAGGTAAGATTATCATTAGATATGCCTGCAGGTGAATAAATGCATCTCCACCTTAACCTTAGCCCCTCCTAGGATGACTTTGGTCATTTATAGATCAATACTTTTTGTTCCCTTTATTTCTTTTTTTTTTTCTTTTAATGTTTATTATTGAGAGACAGAGAGAGAGACAAAGCATAAGCATGGGAGGGGCAGGGACAGGAGGAGACACAGAATCTGAAGCGGGCTCCAGGCTCCGAGCTGTCAGCACAGAGCCCGACGCAGGGCTCAAACTCACAAACTGCGAGATCACGACCTGAGCCGAAGTCAGATTCTCAATTGACTGAGCCACCGAGGTGCCCCCCTTCATTTCTGTAATAGATAGCACAATACTTAGAAGGATGGACAGCAGGTGGGATGGGGATGAATCAGTAAGTAGGCTCCAAGGTAAATATATAAAGAGACAAAGATGATAGCTTTGTTGGTGGTTCTCTTTACATTCATTGCCTTGGGCTATAGTCACAGTGAGGGTTTGCATGCAGTGGTCTCCTTGTCATAACTCTTACAAATACATCCTGCCATCTCTCATGTGTAGCACGAGGTTTTACTCTTATGTGCGAAGAATAAAACCTCTGAATACAATAAAAGTCAGAATGTGGCCTTCTTGAATAATTGCTTTCCTGTGCAATGCTGTTAAACTGGATTTGTTGTCCACAAAAGACATGTCCTGAAAAAATATTAGGGGGGTATAAAGAGACGATAGACCTTTTGCTCTGAGGAGCAGTTCCTCCCGTAAGCTGACTATAACTCTTCTAATGAGCTTAGATTTGCTCAAAGACACTTCCTTTTTGCAATTTGCACAACCATTTATTTTTCTCCCTTAATGTTGAATGATTTACAAAAAAAAAAAATTAATGTAGGGGATTAACAGGGTGTATTTATTTCATTATTTTATTTTCAGAATCTATATTAAAATACAGAAAGCATTTTATTGTCGTCTGCTGAAACAGCTTTATGTACTTTGTACATGGAAGAGTTGTCCACAGAAACTCTCTAGTGGAGGATCTGAAAAAAGAAATGGAATGGGGGTGGAGAGAGGGGGGGGGGGGGGAAGGATAGGCAGATGAATAGATAGATGGATGAAAACGGGTGTTATTATATATGCATTCTTTCTGTGTCCCCACTCCCATTTTGTTCTCTGAAGACAGTGACTATGGAATTTTATATCTGAATACTCAATATCTAGTCACTAATATGAGCACAAGAAACGTTTAGCAACTAAGTAAGAAAGTGTGACAAAAAATGAACTACCCATTTTCTGCAGAGCCATTAGGGGAAATCTATTCCTCTCTTACCCAAACTATTTCAGCAATTCCCTGTTTTCCTTGCTTTCACTTTTAATCTATATTATTTTTGCCATATATCAGTCAAAATGGTTCTTTTAAAACAAAAACATAAAATTATACCCTGGTCCTGCTCTCAGCCTTGATAGCAATTGATACTCACTTGCAGGGCATTGAAAGCGTTCTATTGTACAAAGAAAGAAATCAAACAAGGCAAAGTACATACTTAGCACTATTGGGATTTCTGCTTCAAGAATGATGGAGTAGACACACTTTTCCCTGTTCTTTCCACTAAGCTCAACTAAAACCATTAGGATTGTACATAAAATGATAATAAGATACTGAAAAAAGGAGGGAAGACTGCAGATAATCTAGTGATCTCAGTACCCAAGGAAGAGCACCATGATGAGTTTCCGCATTTACCTTTTATATTCCAGATGTGGATTCCACGTCTGAGATAAAAGAAACCAACTCATAAACACCAACAAGTACAGGTGAGAGAAACAAACAAAATGTTGCTCTCTCTGGCCAAAAGAAGAGGAAAGAGACAGCTTTTAGACAGGAATCACTCTACTTCAGCCAGAGTCACAGAAAAACCTCTGACCTCATCACCGTAAGTGCCCGCGAGGGCTAACTAAGGACTCTAGAATTCCAAATTCTCCAGGGTGTCATAGGCAGTACAAACCCCGCCAGCCCCAGCAGGTACACACATGCGTGGGCACACACATATAGACATAGACATGCACACACACAAGTGTGTTATCTGGGAAGGCAGAGAAAGAAGCTGGACCTTCATTCCCCCTCAGTAGTAACAGGGCACCGTTTCTATTCTTTCCCCCTGCTTTCTGGGTAGTGTCAGAGGAAGACTGGGGAACTAAGACTCTCACCATACTCAGCAATAATGATGTCACTGTCTCCAAGTGTTAGCGGATTTCACCTTGTGAGCTATAATGACACACCCCTCTCAATTCAGTGGTATAAGCAGAGACCTAACAGGGAGATGGAACTTGGACCCTCACCCAGCTTTAATGAAAAGCCCTGCTCCCTTCAGTAAAGATCACTGAGTGGGGATGGCTAAGCCTACTTGGCAATCATGAGGCAGCACCTTTTACCTGTTGGAGGAGTATCAAGGGAAACCAGCTAAACAAAAGGTTTGAAATGATCCAGAGTCTCCTAACCTACTACCTACAATGTCCAGGTTTCAATTGAACATCTTTTGTTGTATTAAGAATGAGGAAAACCTCATCTTCAATTAAGAAGACAATCAAGAGATATCAACACCAAGATTGCAGAGATGGTAGAGTTATCTGACATAGATTTTAAAGTAGCCATTGTAAAAATGCTTCAACAAGCAATAATAAACATGCTTGAAACAAATGAAAACATTAAAATGTCTCAGTAAAGAAATAGAAGATGTAAAGTTGAGCCAAGTAGAAATTTTATAGCTGGAAAATATAATAACCAAAATTCAAATGAAACAGAAACAATGAACCTGAGTAGGTAGGTTCAACAGTACAATGGAGACAGTGGAAAGAATTCATGAACTTGAAGGTAAAACAATAGAAATTACTCAGTCTGAACAAAAATAAATAACTGGAAACAAAACAAATAATACAATGAACAGGCTGTCAAAGAAATGAGAGACTATAACAAAAGATTTCATTTTGTGTCATTGGAGTCCCAGAGGGAGAAGAAAAGATGGGAAGTCTTAAAAAAAATACTTGAGGGGCACCTGAGTGGCTCAGACAGTTGAGTATCTGACTCTTGATTTCGACTCAGGTCATGATCTCATGGTTCATGAGTTCGAGCCCTGTGTTTGGCTCTGTGCTGAAAGTGTGGAGCCTGCTTGGGATATTCTCCCTCTCCCTCCCCCTCTCCCCTGGCTTGTGTGAGGGCTCCCTCTCATTAAATAAATTTAAAAATATATACTTCAGTAAATAATAGCTGAAAATTTCCCAAATTTGGCAGAGGAAAAACTTAAAATTTAGAGAGCTTAATAACATTACAAGAGGATAAATCCAAAGAAATCCATACCAAGACACATTTTAGACAAAAGTCTGAAAATTAAAGACTATGGACATGAGAATACATCTATATATTTTTGTTTGTTTTTGTTCTATTTTAACAGAACATAGAAAATATCAGTTTATTATTCAGAAAACTTTAGGCTCCTAATTCCCAATAAAAATTCCCTATTTTTAGGCTGTCCTTTAAATTCCTCCAATGTGACCCTAATTTTTTTTTTCTAACTTTTGGTCACAAACTTGAAGCCCCTCCTCTCCCTCTCTGGTATTGGTCTCGCATTCTATCTTAAGCATGCCCGTTACTTAACATTCAGCCCCAAATAAACAAAAACGATACGTAAGTCATCATGACCTCTCATAATTACCTATTTTATCCTAATTCTGCATATCCCTAACTTCTTCATTGACCTCCCTCTTCCAAAACCTGATGGTGATTATTGGCAGTAGCGTTCTCTTGGGTCTGACATGCCTTTTTTCTACTTGCAGTGCCAATACCTTATCTCAGGCTGTTGAGATGTTGCCTTTCCATACAATTTCAAATTAAATGTCATGTATACACTGTTAGATGATTGGCCCTGTGGATACTTATAAATACTTTGCCCTTTCTCTATAGGAATCATCATATACTATTTGACTTTAGTCATTATTTGTAATTCTCTTTTACAGCTTCTAAGTTTAACAAGCAAAATTTGCATGTACTTTTTTTTCAAGTTTATTTATTTATTTTGAATGAGGGCATAAGTTGGGTAGGGGCAGAGAGATTGATGAAGAGAGAGAATTCCAAGCAGGTTCCATGTTGTCAGTGCAGAGGCTCTGACATGGGGCTCAATCCCATGACTAATGAGATGATGCCCTGAGCTGAGATGAAGAATCACACACTCAACTGACAGAACCACCCAGGCACCCCTTTTGTACTTCTCTACCTACAGTCCATAGTACCTCTGACATGGTTCCTTGCACTAAATCTTCCAATAAATTCCTTGTACTATCTAAATCTTCTAATAAATGCTTAGCAGATTTCTTAAAGACTTAACACATCACTCACTGCCAAAGCAGTTATTTTCCTATTTCAAAATCATATCCGTATTTAATTTCTCATTGTGTGTGGCTAGTCTCTATGATTAATCCTCAATTGTGTGCATATGGGAACCCTTTATTATATTTCATGTTCCTCACAGCATATTGCAAGGTAAAATGCTATTAATTAGCAAACATGGGCAGAAGTCTTCTCAAGGTATGAGGAATTTATTTCTATGAAAATAATTAGTTTTCAGTAGTTGAAAGGTATTGAAGTACGGTGTGATGACCTTACATGTTCTGACCTATAGCAACATTGTTATAGACACTTCAGGAAATGATTTCCTTCTAGTCATAAGTTTATCCAGTTCTAGTCACAGATTCCATTTGAGATATCAGTGTTTCCATGCATAGTGAATAGAACAGGTTCATAAATACTTTAAATTAAGTACAATATTCCATTCTTTTTCTACACCCAGTAAGCATTTTTTTTTACATATATGGTTTTAATCCAGCTGAACTAACATTTAGCAGATGTCGACAGCATTTGACTTTTTATTATTATTATTATTATTCCTGCCTTTTGATTCCCTTCACCCATTTCTTCTACCTCCCCTACCCTAACTTTTACCAAGCACAGGTTTATGGGAAACAGCTGCAGAGGTTTGACAGGAACATCTGCAGCACTAAATGCATATGTTATAAATACAAAAGTCACAAACCAACAATCTAAGTGCTTTCCTCAAGAATGTAAAATAAATAAATCACACTATCTAAAAGAAGCACAAGGAAGGAAATAATGTAGAGTAAAAGTTAAAAAAATTGGAAAGAGAAAAGTAAAAAAAAAAAAAACAACAGGTCCTTTGAAAATATCAACAAAATTGACAAGTCTTTAGCAAGATTGGTAAAGAAAAAAATATATAAATTAGCCATTTCAGAAACAAAGAAGGGAGGACCACCACGGATCTTCCAGACATTAAAAAGGTAGTAAGGGAATAATACAAACGACATAAATTTTACAAACTAGGTGAAATAGACCAATTCCTCAGAGAACACAAACTACCACAATTTATCCACAGGGAATTACTTTCCACAGGGAATTAAATTACTTTAATAGCCCTATACCTCTTAAGGAAACCAAATTCATAAATAAAAATTAACTCCCACCCCGCAAAAACATCTTTGTGTCCAGATTGTTTCATTGGAGATTTCTACCTAATTAAGGAAGAATTAACACCAATTGTCTAAAGACTCTCCCAGAAAATAGAAGAGGAAGGAACAGTCTCATTTCATTTAATGAATCTCGCATTACTCTGATACTAAAGCAAGGTGAAGACAGTACAGACAAAACTACAGACAATATATGTCATAAATACACAAAAATTCTTAATGTTTTATATCATGGATGAAAGCCTGGTTCAACAGTCAAAAACCAATCCAAGTAATCTGTTACATAACCAGACTAAAGAAGAAGCATTGTGTGATGATATCAACTGATGCAGGGAAAAAAATGACAAAATTCACATCAATTTATAAGAAAAATCAGAAAAATAGGAATAGAGGGGAATATGTGCAACATGAGGAAGATCATCTGCAGGAACCCTACAGCCAGCACTGTGCTCGATGATGGAGTGAGAGAGGCATTTCGTATGAAAGCATACACAGGTGACAAGAGCGTGAGAAGATGTTCAACACTTCTATCCACTAGGGAAATGCAAACTAAAATCACAATGAAATAGTTCCATGTACTTATTAGAATAGATATCTATATGTCTATAGATCTATATCAGTCTATCATCCATCCATCCATCTGTCGCTCCATCCATCCATACATACATTTGTCTCTTGCTCCGTCTATCCATTTGTTTGTCCATCCATCCATCCATCCATCCATATATCTTTCCCTGATGAGAATATTGAGCAATATAGCCACTCTGGGTAATAGTTTGACAGTCTCTGAAAACAGACACAAACAAAAAACATGAAATCTGCAATGATATTATGACTCATTAGTAATTTCACTCTCGGACATTTATCTGAGGTAAATGAAAACTCACATTCGTGCAAAAGCCTGGACGTGGATGTTTATAGAAGTTCTGTTCATAACACCTAAAGCTAAAAACAACACAGATGTTCGGCAACAAGTGAGTGGTTACAAAAGCTGTGATGTAGCCAGACCAAGGGATCCTACTCTGCAGGAAAAAGAGCAAGCTGTTGACAGGCACAACCCCGGGTGAAACTCCAGAGAATTATGCTAAGTGAAAATACAATCTCAGAAGGTTGGATACGGTAGGATTCCATTTAAACATTCTTTAAAAAGGGATGCCTGGGTAGCTCAGTCGGTTAAGTGTCCAACTTCGGCTCAGATCACGATCTCACAGTTCATGGGTTCCAGCCCTGCTTTGAGCTCTGTCCTGACAGCTCAGAGCCTGGAGCTTGCTTTGCATTCTGTGTGTCTCTCTCTTTCTCTGCCCCTCTCCCCTTGCACTGTGTGTCTCTCTCACTCTCTCAAAAAATAAACATGAAAAAAAAATCCTTGAAATGATGAAATTAGAGCACTTGAGAGAAGTTTTGTATTTGCCAGTGAGGAGTGGGGGTGCGATCAGAGCAGATAAAGCCATAAAAGAGCAAGATGCAGGATCTCTGTGGGGACAGAGATGTCCCTTATCTTGAATGTATCAATGTCAATATCGTGGTTTTGTTCTTGTACTTGGGGTTTGCAAGAAGTTACCATTTGAGAAAAGTAGGTAAAGGCATGCGGGATATCCCTGTATTAGACCTTACAACTGAATACCTAGCTGAGATTTAAGATTTATCTGTAAATGTAAGTTTATCTCAAATCGAAAACTTTTAACAGGAAAGTTGAATGATAAAATGCTCTCTCTGTCCTACGTGGACACAGTCATGTTTGGATACGATGCCGGGATCACTGCAGCATGTATACATCAGAGGGAACCGTCAAAGGGCAAAGCCAAGAGGCATGGGCTGTGGGGACGGTGGGATGAGCCACTGAACTGAGGCACCCTTGCAGCCACTCCTGTCTCTATCCTGCCTCTGGCTATGATACAGGTATTTGATTTTGTTTTTAAAAAAGAGGAAGAGGAAGAAAGAAAAAAAATATTATTGGAACATACATGAAATGGCCAAAAGAAAAAGGCTATCAATGCCAACTGTTAGTGGCATGTAAAAAGTACAGCCAGTTTTGAAAATTACTTGGTGTGTGTGTGTGTGTGTGTGTGTATACACACACACACACACACACACATAT
>NW_026058924.1:0-13367 GCF_023721935.1 Panthera uncia | reverse complement strand
AAATATATATTATATATTTTATATTTATAAAATATATAAATATATAAAATATATAAAATATATTTTATATATTTATATATATTTATATATTTTTTATATATATAAACAAAAAGCTAACCATTAACAATAGCATCATATAGTTTCTATTCTTGTATTTCTTTTTAAATTTAATGTATATTTTGAATACAGTGAAATACTCCAGCTGTAAGTGTACCGTTCGATCGGTTTTCATAACTGCATCACATCACCCGTGTCGCCACATCACACGTGCCATTAGCAGGGTATGGAACGTTGCCATTTCAATACTCTCTTCTTGCCAAGCAGCAACTGTTGTGATTTTTGCCCAAACTGGAAAGACACATAAATGGAAGCATGCAGATTATCCTCATTCGGGCCTGAATTATGTACCCAGAATGTCTTTGAGGCCCACTTACCTTGCCGCATGTATCAGTCATGCCCGCTTTCCTGTAACTGTGCTATTCCCAGTGTATCAGCGGGTCACGTTCCCGTGCTCATGGGCTTTCTGTTTTTTCCAGCTCGAGACTATTAGGAATATTGCTCATGAACATTCATGATTAAGTCTTTAGGTGGTAATTCTTTTCCCATTTCTCTTACTGTTTTGTCCTAAGGAAAATATATGTTTAAATTTATGAAAATTGTCACTACTCCAAAGTGGTGGTACCATTTTACATTCCCATCTGGAGTATATGAGAGTCCAGGTTGCTGCATATGTCTGCCAACAAATTTATTGGGTCTGTTTTTTAAATTGTAGCTATTCTCATGGTTGTGCAGTGTAGTGACTGTGGTTTTAATTTTCACGCCCCTGATGACTAAAAACGTTGACCACCTTTTTATGTGATTGTTGATCATTAACGTATATTGTTTTATGAAGTGCCTGTTAGTGCACAGCCCTTTTTTAATTGTTGTTGTTGTTGTTGTTGGTTGTTCTTCTTCTTCTTCTTATTATTATTATTTTAATTTTTATTTATTTTTGAGATAGAGAAAGAGCATCAGTGGGGGAGGGTCAGAGAGAGGGAGACATAGAATCAGAAGCAGCCTCCAGGCCCTGAGCTCTCAGCCCAGAGCCCGACATGGGGCTTGAACTCACGGAAGGTGAGATCATGACCTGAGCCAAAGTCGGACACTTATCCTACTGAGCCACCCATTGATTTGAATGGATTGCATACATGCGCTAAGCGTGTTTTCTCCCAGTGTGTGGGAGATTATCAGAGTTTCAAACTTGGTCCTTATGCACAGTTTCCTTCTTGCATGTACCTGCAAATTTTAACGTGGAGCCCCAGTTCCTACCTTCGCAATTTCCCTAGCTTCCTCCCCTCTGGTTTATTTCAACACCCTCTCCGATGTCCCTGTCTGGAAAGAACCTCCAGGAAGAAGGTTAGGGCGATGATGTAGCACATCCCACTTGTTTCTTTTTTCTGAGTATTCATGGTAAGTGCTATTACTACCTCTTGTCTAACATTGGAAAGTCATCATTTAGTACTTTTTTTTCATTGCCTTATAATTGCTTATGGGAAACAGGCTAGTCTGGTATGAGTTTCTCCCTAATGCCTAAAAGCAGGAATTTCCTTTTGTTATTATACTGATACTTTTGAATAAATTAATCTCAAAAGTAATTACATGAAGAGATGAATTGAGTCAGTATTTTGAGAGAGTCCTATTTACTTCAAAATATACATGTTGTTCAAGTGCAGATTTAGTTAAATATTGATTCAGAATGTTTTCGTGTCTTAATACTTGGGAATTCACTAGAATTAGCATGAAATCTATTTCAGGCATCACCAAATCATAGGTAAAAATTAACATGCTATAGAGTCTAGAAACCTGTACTATGAATAAAAATTTTAAAAATTCCAAATCATCTTTTATGTTGTCCCGTTACTTTGACAGAAAGATGCTACTAATTTCATAAGAGGATATCAATTGATTTGTTGATTCTCTGATAGAACGATTTGCCAATATAATTTACTTTATCATTTAAGAAAATGTTTTTAAGTTTGTTTATTTCAAAAGAGAGAGAGAATCCCAAGCAGGCTTTACACTGTAAGCACAGAGCCAGAGACAGGGCTCCGTTCAGTGAACCATGAGATCATGAACTGAACTGAAATCAAGAGTTGTACACCTGACTGACTGAGCCACCCAGGCGCCCCCAAATATATTTTAAATGTAGGTTTTGTGACTCTGAAAAAGCGTCATGATTTTAAGTAATCTCATAGTTTATTAAAGTAAGTTGATATCATAATTAGAATGCTTGGTATATAAAGTGTATGAGGGCTTCCTTGATTCATATTTCTCGTGGAACAGATCTTCAGTTTTGAATATTTTGTAATTAGAACTGGTACTTGAATTTTCCATACAGAAAATATTTTTAAAATAAAAATTAAAATAATTTTCCACAGGTAATTAAGGGGATACAGGGGCAGATTATAAGTACATTATTCTAATCATATTATTGCTTTATGGTCATAGTTGTATTTTAATACAAGGCCTTATTTGGAGACCATTGAGCCCAAAGAATTTTATTTTTTTATTTTTAAAATTTTTTTTAACGTTTATTTATTTTTGAGACAGAGAGAGACAGAGCATGAATGGGGGAGGGGCAGAGAGAGAGGGAGACACAGAACTGGAAGCAGGCTCCAGGCTCTGAGCCACCAGCCCAGAGCCCGACGCGGGGCTCGAACTCACCGTCCGTGAGATCGTGACCTGAGCTGAAGTCGGACGCTCAACCGACTGAGCCACCCAGGCGCCCCTAGCCCAAAGAATTTTAAAATAACATAATAGATGCTTTTTAAAAGAGATTCTCTCTTAGAGATTTTCTTTCTGGACTTTTTTCTCTTCTAGCTCAGAAGGATGACTTTTAATTACTATTTAAAATGCTGTGTGTATTATCTTGTAAGTATAACAAGTGCATAGCAATACATATGTACAGTTGCTCCTTTGGGATAATTGCTTACTTGTAGTTTCCGTACCCGTGATAAATTACTTAGAATATTTATATATTATATGTTATAAACACAATATGAGTTTAATAGAAAGTGGCAGGCCTGGGTGACTCAGTCAGTTAAGTGTCTGACTCTCGATTTCGGCTCAGGTCATCATCTGACAGTTCGTGAGTTCAAGCCCTACATCTGGCTCTGTGCTGAGCCTGCTTCGGGTTCTCTCTCCGCTGCTCCTCTGCTTGTGCTCTGTCTCTCTCTCTCTCCCTCTCCCTCCCTCCCTCTCTCTCTCTCTCTCTCTCTCTCTCTCTCTCTCTGTCTCTCTCTCTCTCAAGATAAATTAACTTTGGAAAAATTAAAGGAAAGCTTTGATAACAATTGGTTGTGATCATGTCATTTATTATAAAATATACAGAATTCAGAGTAAATTTTTTTGGCTGTTATGTAATATTTTTGATACTTTTTGTATTTATAATTTACATATCCCTAGTCTTTTATTTATTAGCATTCATTTATCTTCTTTAGTGAAAGATACCAACTCAAATATTTTGATAGGTGGTAAACTCTGAAGCTTTTTGACAGACAACTTAATACAAGTCTTGTTCTTCTAAAAGTCTTGTAAATTACCATTAGGCTGCCACTGAGAACCCAGACTCTCCCGTTTTGGCTTTGCTGTTTTTGGTGTGTGGCTCTCTTCCTCAGACTCACAAGGTAGCTTCTGCACCACAGAATTTTACCTGTGAATCGTACACAGGACAAAAGGCAAAATCTTGCCGCCAGCAAGATGAGCCCATCTCCGAGTAAAATAACCACTAACGTCCAAGGGAGTTCTGCCTAGAACCTATTACCAGGTGAGCCTTTTGGCTCAACTTGTGCAGGCAAGTCGAGGTTATCAGAGCTGTTAACCAAGTAAATGTCATTAGCAAAAATAGTTCATGAATAAGTTAAAACGGCATAGTAGATAGTCATTGGAAAGTCGAAATGTCTGCCATAGAGAGCCAAAGAAGAACATACCTGCTGTGTTCCCGGGGTCAGTTGGTTACACAGAGAAATGCTGAGTTAGATATTTTATTCAAGTTGTTAAGGGAAATGGAGAAAATATTCCTGTTTATAGTTTTATAATTTATAGCTACTCTATATTTCTACTTCCTCTTTGGTCAGTGTGTTTTTCTGTTTCTTTCATTGAAAAATGTTTATTTACTTATTTTGAGAGAGAGAGAACGTACAATTTGGGGAGGGGCAGAGACAGAGGGAGGGCTAGAATCCCAAGCAGGTTCTGCGTTGAGCCCTTTGCGGGATTCACGAACTGTGAGACCATGACCTTAGCTGAAACCAAGAGTCAGATACTTAACTGACTGAGCGACCCAGGTGTCACTCTGTTTCTTTTCATTTTGCAATCTGATGATAGGGTGGCTTATAGTCTTAGAATTTGCAAGACTACATACTTAACTGGATTATTATTTTTTAAAGACAGTTGATTTCTTATAAACCTCACGTGTACACCTCAGTGATTTACGTTATAAACTAGGAAAACTATTTTCTGTTCCATAGTTAGACAGTTATTGCTATTTTGGCTATTTTATTATTTTTCTGGAATTGTATGTATATTGACAACTTATTTAACCAGATTATGGATACAACTGTTAAGTGATGGAAATATCTCCAATAACAAATGATGTCATTTGTTTCCAGAACATGGGACAGTTTGAGTCCCCCTCGGCAAAGGTATATATTTTCCTGTCTTTAGAGGTTGGAGAGAGATTCTAAACCCAATATCTATGGGCCTACATACAGTCCTATCGCAGTTAAAGAGCACACCGGAAGAACCAATATGCAATTTCATATTGATCGTTGTCCTTGAACACTGTCAAAGGGATATGTAATCACCTGCCATACTTTTTGTTTTTGTTTTTTGTTTTCTTCATCCCATTTTTCTTCTGTTCATCATACAGATCCCAACCACTTTATTCAACATCCCTGAGGAAAGTTCTTTGCGAGTCCTCTCCTGCTTACCTCAGAGATCCCCTTTCTCTTTCCTCCTGAGTCTCCATCTGCTCATCTGAATATCCAGTAAACCCTGGTACTCCTCCGAGCAGTTGGTGGCAGATGGTGTGGGGGCGCTGGGATTAGAGAATAATAAATATGCTTTCCGTGCCCCACAGAGGAAATAAGCTAGGAAGGGTCAGATGTTAAAATATCCTCCCGTATTATAATTTGTTCAAGGTCAGTTATTTACAGACTTCCACAAAGAGATGTCTTCTGTTTATATATGCCACTTAAAAATAAGGTTGCTCTCCTTATAATCCAAATGAATTTCTTTCTTTTTTCCCTTCTCCTTATCAAGAACTGCTCTAATTTTTCTCACACAGCTCCAGATATGCTTTTGGGGAAAGAAATATTGAGTTTGTTACGTCTTTTTATAAAACTTGGAGTACTGTAATGAATGCCCACATTAAAAGTTAGTTAAGCAATATATTAAAAATGAACACTGGCAAATGAAAATAAGTTTGAGGCAAGTAACTATATACCCATCTTTGTGAGAAGAATATCAACAACCTCTCACAGATTAGAATCTTGTAATATTTGTTTTGGGATCTTCCAAAAAACGATGACTGATTTTAATCATTGACAATAGCAACAGGTCTTATGGTCTGCACGACATGCTCTTACTCCCAAACCTAGTTTGGCTCTGACCCTCTTCCACAACAACATCATCCAAGGAGACGAACCGTATCTGCATCAATCTTGTGTTTGTTTTTTTTTTTCCCTAAATTCTTTTCCTCTATCAGGTAAGATTATCATTAGATATGCCTGCAGGTGAATAAATGCATCTCCACCTTAACCTTAGCCCCTCCTAGGATGACTTTGGTCATTTATAGATCAATACTTTTTGTTCCCTTTATTTCTTTTTTTTTTTCTTTTAATGTTTATTATTGAGAGACAGAGAGAGAGACAAAGCATAAGCATGGGAGGGGCAGGGACAGGAGGAGACACAGAATCTGAAGCGGGCTCCAGGCTCCGAGCTGTCAGCACAGAGCCCGACGCAGGGCTCAAACTCACAAACTGCGAGATCACGACCTGAGCCGAAGTCAGATTCTCAATTGACTGAGCCACCGAGGTGCCCCCCTTCATTTCTGTAATAGATAGCACAATACTTAGAAGGATGGACAGCAGGTGGGATGGGGATGAATCAGTAAGTAGGCTCCAAGGTAAATATATAAAGAGACAAAGATGATAGCTTTGTTGGTGGTTCTCTTTACATTCATTGCCTTGGGCTATAGTCACAGTGAGGGTTTGCATGCAGTGGTCTCCTTGTCATAACTCTTACAAATACATCCTGCCATCTCTCATGTGTAGCACGAGGTTTTACTCTTATGTGCGAAGAATAAAACCTCTGAATACAATAAAAGTCAGAATGTGGCCTTCTTGAATAATTGCTTTCCTGTGCAATGCTGTTAAACTGGATTTGTTGTCCACAAAAGACATGTCCTGAAAAAATATTAGGGGGGTATAAAGAGACGATAGACCTTTTGCTCTGAGGAGCAGTTCCTCCCGTAAGCTGACTATAACTCTTCTAATGAGCTTAGATTTGCTCAAAGACACTTCCTTTTTGCAATTTGCACAACCATTTATTTTTCTCCCTTAATGTTGAATGATTTACAAAAAAAAAAAATTAATGTAGGGGATTAACAGGGTGTATTTATTTCATTATTTTATTTTCAGAATCTATATTAAAATACAGAAAGCATTTTATTGTCGTCTGCTGAAACAGCTTTATGTACTTTGTACATGGAAGAGTTGTCCACAGAAACTCTCTAGTGGAGGATCTGAAAAAAGAAATGGAATGGGGGTGGAGAGAGGGGGGGGGGGGGAAGGATAGGCAGATGAATAGATAGATGGATGAAAACGGGTGTTATTATATATGCATTCTTTCTGTGTCCCCACTCCCATTTTGTTCTCTGAAGACAGTGACTATGGAATTTTATATCTGAATACTCAATATCTAGTCACTAATATGAGCACAAGAAACGTTTAGCAACTAAGTAAGAAAGTGTGACAAAAAATGAACTACCCATTTTCTGCAGAGCCATTAGGGGAAATCTATTCCTCTCTTACCCAAACTATTTCAGCAATTCCCTGTTTTCCTTGCTTTCACTTTTAATCTATATTATTTTTGCCATATATCAGTCAAAATGGTTCTTTTAAAACAAAAACATAAAATTATACCCTGGTCCTGCTCTCAGCCTTGATAGCAATTGATACTCACTTGCAGGGCATTGAAAGCGTTCTATTGTACAAAGAAAGAAATCAAACAAGGCAAAGTACATACTTAGCACTATTGGGATTTCTGCTTCAAGAATGATGGAGTAGACACACTTTTCCCTGTTCTTTCCACTAAGCTCAACTAAAACCATTAGGATTGTACATAAAATGATAATAAGATACTGAAAAAAGGAGGGAAGACTGCAGATAATCTAGTGATCTCAGTACCCAAGGAAGAGCACCATGATGAGTTTCCGCATTTACCTTTTATATTCCAGATGTGGATTCCACGTCTGAGATAAAAGAAACCAACTCATAAACACCAACAAGTACAGGTGAGAGAAACAAACAAAATGTTGCTCTCTCTGGCCAAAAGAAGAGGAAAGAGACAGCTTTTAGACAGGAATCACTCTACTTCAGCCAGAGTCACAGAAAAACCTCTGACCTCATCACCGTAAGTGCCCGCGAGGGCTAACTAAGGACTCTAGAATTCCAAATTCTCCAGGGTGTCATAGGCAGTACAAACCCCGCCAGCCCCAGCAGGTACACACATGCGTGGGCACACACATATAGACATAGACATGCACACACACAAGTGTGTTATCTGGGAAGGCAGAGAAAGAAGCTGGACCTTCATTCCCCCTCAGTAGTAACAGGGCACCGTTTCTATTCTTTCCCCCTGCTTTCTGGGTAGTGTCAGAGGAAGACTGGGGAACTAAGACTCTCACCATACTCAGCAATAATGATGTCACTGTCTCCAAGTGTTAGCGGATTTCACCTTGTGAGCTATAATGACACACCCCTCTCAATTCAGTGGTATAAGCAGAGACCTAACAGGGAGATGGAACTTGGACCCTCACCCAGCTTTAATGAAAAGCCCTGCTCCCTTCAGTAAAGATCACTGAGTGGGGATGGCTAAGCCTACTTGGCAATCATGAGGCAGCACCTTTTACCTGTTGGAGGAGTATCAAGGGAAACCAGCTAAACAAAAGGTTTGAAATGATCCAGAGTCTCCTAACCTACTACCTACAATGTCCAGGTTTCAATTGAACATCTTTTGTTGTATTAAGAATGAGGAAAACCTCATCTTCAATTAAGAAGACAATCAAGAGATATCAACACCAAGATTGCAGAGATGGTAGAGTTATCTGACATAGATTTTAAAGTAGCCATTGTAAAAATGCTTCAACAAGCAATAATAAACATGCTTGAAACAAATGAAAACATTAAAATGTCTCAGTAAAGAAATAGAAGATGTAAAGTTGAGCCAAGTAGAAATTTTATAGCTGGAAAATATAATAACCAAAATTCAAATGAAACAGAAACAATGAACCTGAGTAGGTAGGTTCAACAGTACAATGGAGACAGTGGAAAGAATTCATGAACTTGAAGGTAAAACAATAGAAATTACTCAGTCTGAACAAAAATAAATAACTGGAAACAAAACAAATAATACAATGAACAGGCTGTCAAAGAAATGAGAGACTATAACAAAAGATTTCATTTTGTGTCATTGGAGTCCCAGAGGGAGAAGAAAAGATGGGAAGTCTTAAAAAAAATACTTGAGGGGCACCTGAGTGGCTCAGACAGTTGAGTATCTGACTCTTGATTTCGACTCAGGTCATGATCTCATGGTTCATGAGTTCGAGCCCTGTGTTTGGCTCTGTGCTGAAAGTGTGGAGCCTGCTTGGGATATTCTCCCTCTCCCTCCCCCTCTCCCCTGGCTTGTGTGAGGGCTCCCTCTCATTAAATAAATTTAAAAATATATACTTCAGTAAATAATAGCTGAAAATTTCCCAAATTTGGCAGAGGAAAAACTTAAAATTTAGAGAGCTTAATAACATTACAAGAGGATAAATCCAAAGAAATCCATACCAAGACACATTTTAGACAAAAGTCTGAAAATTAAAGACTATGGACATGAGAATACATCTATATATTTTTGTTTGTTTTTGTTCTATTTTAACAGAACATAGAAAATATCAGTTTATTATTCAGAAAACTTTAGGCTCCTAATTCCCAATAAAAATTCCCTATTTTTAGGCTGTCCTTTAAATTCCTCCAATGTGACCCTAATTTTTTTTTTCTAACTTTTGGTCACAAACTTGAAGCCCCTCCTCTCCCTCTCTGGTATTGGTCTCGCATTCTATCTTAAGCATGCCCGTTACTTAACATTCAGCCCCAAATAAACAAAAACGATACGTAAGTCATCATGACCTCTCATAATTACCTATTTTATCCTAATTCTGCATATCCCTAACTTCTTCATTGACCTCCCTCTTCCAAAACCTGATGGTGATTATTGGCAGTAGCGTTCTCTTGGGTCTGACATGCCTTTTTTCTACTTGCAGTGCCAATACCTTATCTCAGGCTGTTGAGATGTTGCCTTTCCATACAATTTCAAATTAAATGTCATGTATACACTGTTAGATGATTGGCCCTGTGGATACTTATAAATACTTTGCCCTTTCTCTATAGGAATCATCATATACTATTTGACTTTAGTCATTATTTGTAATTCTCTTTTACAGCTTCTAAGTTTAACAAGCAAAATTTGCATGTACTTTTTTTTCAAGTTTATTTATTTATTTTGAATGAGGGCATAAGTTGGGTAGGGGCAGAGAGATTGATGAAGAGAGAGAATTCCAAGCAGGTTCCATGTTGTCAGTGCAGAGGCTCTGACATGGGGCTCAATCCCATGACTAATGAGATGATGCCCTGAGCTGAGATGAAGAATCACACACTCAACTGACAGAACCACCCAGGCACCCCTTTTGTACTTCTCTACCTACAGTCCATAGTACCTCTGACATGGTTCCTTGCACTAAATCTTCCAATAAATTCCTTGTACTATCTAAATCTTCTAATAAATGCTTAGCAGATTTCTTAAAGACTTAACACATCACTCACTGCCAAAGCAGTTATTTTCCTATTTCAAAATCATATCCGTATTTAATTTCTCATTGTGTGTGGCTAGTCTCTATGATTAATCCTCAATTGTGTGCATATGGGAACCCTTTATTATATTTCATGTTCCTCACAGCATATTGCAAGGTAAAATGCTATTAATTAGCAAACATGGGCAGAAGTCTTCTCAAGGTATGAGGAATTTATTTCTATGAAAATAATTAGTTTTCAGTAGTTGAAAGGTATTGAAGTACGGTGTGATGACCTTACATGTTCTGACCTATAGCAACATTGTTATAGACACTTCAGGAAATGATTTCCTTCTAGTCATAAGTTTATCCAGTTCTAGTCACAGATTCCATTTGAGATATCAGTGTTTCCATGCATAGTGAATAGAACAGGTTCATAAATACTTTAAATTAAGTACAATATTCCATTCTTTTTCTACACCCAGTAAGCATTTTTTTTTACATATATGGTTTTAATCCAGCTGAACTAACATTTAGCAGATGTCGACAGCATTTGACTTTTTATTATTATTATTATTATTCCTGCCTTTTGATTCCCTTCACCCATTTCTTCTACCTCCCCTACCCTAACTTTTACCAAGCACAGGTTTATGGGAAACAGCTGCAGAGGTTTGACAGGAACATCTGCAGCACTAAATGCATATGTTATAAATACAAAAGTCACAAACCAACAATCTAAGTGCTTTCCTCAAGAATGTAAAATAAATAAATCACACTATCTAAAAGAAGCACAAGGAAGGAAATAATGTAGAGTAAAAGTTAAAAAAATTGGAAAGAGAAAAGTAAAAAAAAAAAAAACAACAGGTCCTTTGAAAATATCAACAAAATTGACAAGTCTTTAGCAAGATTGGTAAAGAAAAAAATATATAAATTAGCCATTTCAGAAACAAAGAAGGGAGGACCACCACGGATCTTCCAGACATTAAAAAGGTAGTAAGGGAATAATACAAACGACATAAATTTTACAAACTAGGTGAAATAGACCAATTCCTCAGAGAACACAAACTACCACAATTTATCCACAGGGAATTACTTTCCACAGGGAATTAAATTACTTTAATAGCCCTATACCTCTTAAGGAAACCAAATTCATAAATAAAAATTAACTCCCACCCCGCAAAAACATCTTTGTGTCCAGATTGTTTCATTGGAGATTTCTACCTAATTAAGGAAGAATTAACACCAATTGTCTAAAGACTCTCCCAGAAAATAGAAGAGGAAGGAACAGTCTCATTTCATTTAATGAATCTCGCATTACTCTGATACTAAAGCAAGGTGAAGACAGTACAGACAAAACTACAGACAATATATGTCATAAATACACAAAAATTCTTAATGTTTTATATCATGGATGAAAGCCTGGTTCAACAGTCAAAAACCAATCCAAGTAATCTGTTACATAACCAGACTAAAGAAGAAGCATTGTGTGATGATATCAACTGATGCAGGGAAAAAAATGACAAAATTCACATCAATTTATAAGAAAAATCAGAAAAATAGGAATAGAGGGGAATATGTGCAACATGAGGAAGATCATCTGCAGGAACCCTACAGCCAGCACTGTGCTCGATGATGGAGTGAGAGAGGCATTTCGTATGAAAGCATACACAGGTGACAAGAGCGTGAGAAGATGTTCAACACTTCTATCCACTAGGGAAATGCAAACTAAAATCACAATGAAATAGTTCCATGTACTTATTAGAATAGATATCTATATGTCTATAGATCTATATCAGTCTATCATCCATCCATCCATCTGTCGCTCCATCCATCCATACATACATTTGTCTCTTGCTCCGTCTATCCATTTGTTTGTCCATCCATCCATCCATCCATCCATATATCTTTCCCTGATGAGAATATTGAGCAATATAGCCACTCTGGGTAATAGTTTGACAGTCTCTGAAAACAGACACAAACAAAAAACATGAAATCTGCAATGATATTATGACTCATTAGTAATTTCACTCTCGGACATTTATCTGAGGTAAATGAAAACTCACATTCGTGCAAAAGCCTGGACGTGGATGTTTATAGAAGTTCTGTTCATAACACCTAAAGCTAAAAACAACACAGATGTTCGGCAACAAGTGAGTGGTTACAAAAGCTGTGATGTAGCCAGACCAAGGGATCCTACTCTGCAGGAAAAAGAGCAAGCTGTTGACAGGCACAACCCCGGGTGAAACTCCAGAGAATTATGCTAAGTGAAAATACAATCTCAGAAGGTTGGATACGGTAGGATTCCATTTAAACATTCTTTAAAAAGGGATGCCTGGGTAGCTCAGTCGGTTAAGTGTCCAACTTCGGCTCAGATCACGATCTCACAGTTCATGGGTTCCAGCCCTGCTTTGAGCTCTGTCCTGACAGGTCAGAGCCTGGAGCTTGCTTTGCATTCTGTGTGTCTCTCTCTTTCTCTGCCCCTCTCCCCTTGCACTGTGTGTCTCTCTCACTCTCTCAAAAAATAAACATGAAAAAAAAATCCTTGAAATGATGAAATTAGAGCACTTGAGAGAAGTTTTGTATTTGCCAGTGAGGAGTGGGGGTGCGATCAGAGCAGATAAAGCCATAAAAGAGCAAGATGCAGGATCTCTGTGGGGACAGAGATGTCCCTTATCTTGAATGTATCAATGTCAATATCGTGGTTTTGTTCTTGTACTTGGGGTTTGCAAGAAGTTACCATTTGAGAAAAGTAGGTAAAGGCATGCGGGATATCCCTGTATTAGACCTTACAACTGAATACCTAGCTGAGATTTAAGATTTATCTGTAAATGTAAGTTTATCTCAAATCGAAAACTTTTAACAGGAAAGTTGAATGATAAAATGCTCTCTCTGTCCTACGTGGACACAGTCATGTTTGGATACGATGCCGGGATCACTGCAGCATGTATACATCAGAGGGAACCGTCAAAGGGCAAAGCCAAGAGGCATGGGCTGTGGGGACGGTGGGATGAGCCACTGAACTGAGGCACCCTTGCAGCCACTCCTGTCTCTATCCTGCCTCTGGCTATGATACAGGTATTTGATTTTGTTTTTAAAAAAGAGGAAGAGGAAGAAAGAAAAAAAATATTATTGGAACATACATGAAATGGCCAAAAGAAAAAGGCTATCAATGCCAACTGTTAGTGGCATGTAAAAAGTACAGCCAGTTTTGAAAATTACTTGGTGTGTGTGTGTGTGTGTGTGTGTATACACACACACACACACACACACATAT
>NW_026058923.1:0-13369 GCF_023721935.1 Panthera uncia | reverse complement strand
AGCCCCAAGACTGCGGCCAGGTGTCAGCCTGCCCCAGAAAAAGTTCGTGAGATAGCACAGCAGCAGCGTTTCTGGGATTATGGAAAATCACAACACACATCTGGCACCAGGCTTCACCCTTAACGACCTTGTTCCAGCACCAGCAAATGTTGCCGCCTTCCAGGGTCTGCTGGGATCAGGTGGCCTCAACAGTCTCTACCAAATGTCCTTCCAGGAGTGGAACTGCTTTTCCCTGTGTGGTTCAAGAACCTCCTGGACCCCAATGTGATCCTGGGGATTCGCCCTTCCCACCAGAGCACCACCAGGTATCAAGCTGTGGAGTTGTAGCCTTTGTGCTCTCCTTGTTTACAGTCTTAATGGAGTTTAAACCCTCTCCTTTCTCCTTTCTCCCGTTTTAGTTTAGTCCCTGTGGCTGTTTCCAATTTTCCACTTTCTCTCCAGCTGCTTTGGCAAGGGGTGCTTTTCCCATATTCTCCCTCTCCACCCCCCCCCAGTCTCATTGGTCTCTCAGCCTGCAAAAGCGGCTCCCTGTGCACCGCCGGCTTCTCTCTCCCCAAGTTCACCTGTCCATGACGCATACATGCTGAATTCTGTGCTTCAGGTTGTGCAGATTGTTGTGTTGATCCTCCAATCAGTTTACTAGGTGTGTAGGATGTTTCAGTGTTGGTCTGGCTGTATTTCATAGACGCTAGACACACAAAAAACTTCCATGCTGTTGCACCATCTTGGATCGCCCCAAAGATCATTTAATGTCAAAATTTTAAAACCAAATGTGCATGATAAGATCTGGCCTTTCCTGACTTAGCATTCAAAGTCACATAGCATCACTTTTGCCACATACTATTGGTTACAACCAAGCCACTAAGGCCAGACCAGATTCAAAGGGAGAGGACATATACCCCACTATATGATCAAAGGAAGACCCAAAATATGGACATGTTTAAAACACGTATGGGGGGAAACTACTCTTAAAAGATTTGAAAGAGAGAGAGAGAGAGAAGAGAAAGAAGATAAAAAGATGTGCAAGACTTCTACACAGAAAATTATAAAATATTATCAAGATTCATAAATTGAAGAACTCATTATTATAAAGATACCAATCCTCCTTATTTTTAAAGATTTAATAAAATCCCAATCAAAATCCCAGCAGGCAAAAATAAATCAATGTAATTGATCCTATTAACAGACTATAAGTAAAAAACCACATGATTATCTCAATAATCAGCAAAGGCATTTGATAAAATCTAACATTTATTCCTGATTTTAAAAAAACTCTCAGAAAATTAGGAATAGAAGAGAATCTCCACAACCTGATAAAAGGTTACAAAATACTTAAAGCTAATATCATACTTAATGGTGAAAGACTAAATGTTTTCCTCCTAACATTAAGAACAAAAAAAGGATGTCCATTCTTACCTCTTTTGTTAAAAACTATAGTGAAGTGTGATGGGCATTGAGGAGGGCACTTGTTGGAAAGAGCACTGTTGTATGTAAGCCAATTTGACAATAAATTATGTTATGAAACAAACAAACTGTAGTAGAGAATCTAGCCAGTGCAATGAGGCAAGAAAAAGAAATATAAGGCATCCAGAATGTAAAGGAAGAAGTAAAACTGTATATGCAGACTACATGATTGTGTGGAAAATCTTAGGGAGCCTACAGAAAAGCTATCAGAACTAATAAATGTTGAGGAACATTATAGGGGAAAAAGGAGCAATATATAAAATGAATTATATTTCTAATATACTATCAACGAACAAGTTGAAACTGTAATGAAAATGTACCATTTATAGTAACATCAAAAATATAAAATAATTTCACAGGGGTAAACCTGTGAAGGGGTGTGCAAGACTTGTACACTGAAAATGACAAAGTATTGCTAAAATGCACTTAAGAATATATAAACAAATGGATACATATACCGTATTTATGGATTACAAGATTCATTTTTTTCAGATGTCAATTCTCCCTAAATTGATCTATAGATTCAATGTAATTATATTGAATTGTGATTCCAGAACATCTTTTTCTGGAAATTAGCAAGCTTATTCAAAAATACATGTGGAAAATGACCTGTAATAGTCTAGAAAATTTTGAAAAAGAACAAAGTTGAATGACTAACATTAGGTGACTCCAGGACTTATTAAAAAGCTACGGTAATCAAGAAATCCTGATACTGGTGTCAAGATAGACAAATTGGGTAATTACTTGTATAAAATATCAGCTTTAATCCATATTCCACACCATATACAAATATTACTTCAAATGGATAGTAGACCTAAATGTAAAACTGAAAACTGTGTAAGTTATAGAAGAAAATGCAGAAGAAAATCTTTGTGGCTTTGCATTGAACAGATATTTCTTATATATACACTAAAAGTATGATTGATAATAAAAAAATAATAAACTTTACAAAAATTAAAAAGTTCTGTTCGTGAAAAGACATTCTTAAGAGAATAATAGGCCACAAACAAGGAAAAATAATTACAAAGCATTTATCTAGTAAGACCTTGAACCATAATATATAAAGAACACTCAAAATTCAATAAGCAAATAAACCAATAAAAACTAGACACAATATTTGAATATTTGAATAGACACTACAAATTAAGATATATAGATGGCAGATAAGCATATGATATCAATATATCATATTGACACAATATCAATATCATTAGTCATTAGGAAAATGCAAATTAAAATAACTTCACATTATAAGAATGGCTAAATTAAAAATACTGACCAGGGCGCCTGAGTGGCTCGGTCATTTGGGCGTCCGGCTTTCGCTCAGGTCATGATCTCACAGTCTGTGAGTTCAAGCCCTGCGTTGGGCTCTGTGCTGACAGCTCAGAGCCTGGAGCCTGCTTCAGATTCTGTGTCTCCCTTTCTCTCTGCCCCTCCCCTGCTCATGCTCTGTCTCTTCTCTGTCTCAAAAATGAATAAAAATATTAAAAAAAAATAAAAACAAATACTGACCAAGTTCTGGTGAGGATGTCAGCAGTTAAAATTCTCCTACATTGTTAGTGGAGATGTAAAATGGTTAACTACTTTGGAAAACAGTTTGGCAGTTTCCTAAAAAGTTCAACAAATACCTACTAATCACCTAACCTTTCTACTACCAGATATTTACTCAAGAAATAAAAGCTTATGTCCACATAAAGACTAGCCCATGAACATTCTTAGAAAATTTATTTACAATAGCCAAAAACTGGAAACAACCCAAATGTCCATCAACAGGTGAATAAACAAATCTACACAATGGAATTGTATCCAGAAATAAAAACGGATGTACTGTTGATAAACAATGATGGAATGGATGACTCTTAAAATAAATATACTGAGTAAAAGAAGTTAGACCAATAACCAGTATATACTGGGTGATTCCATTTTTTTATATAAAATTGTAGAAAATGCAAACAAATCTATATAATATCAATGGCTGTCTATGGGTTGGATTTCTGAGAGGGATGGGATGGAGGGATTCCCAAAGGGTACAAGGAAAGTCTGGGGGTAATGAATATGTTCATTATCTTGATTGTGGTAATAGTTTCATAGGTGTTTTCACATTTAGAACTTATAAAACTACACTTTAAATATGTGCAGTTTATTATATGTTAATTATACCTCAATAAAGCAGTTACAAAATTCCAATTTTTTTTTGTAGAAAATCAAAAGTTGTTTCCAAGCCTTACATAAAAAGGGCAAAGTGTCAAGTATAGATCAGATAATTTTGAAGAACAAAATTGGAGGACATATATTATCATATATCAAGACTTATTATATAGCTCATCAATTAAGAAAGTATGATCGTGTCACAGGGATGGAAATGCAGACTAATGGAATAGATTAAGGAGTTGACCTACATAGTTATTTGATTTATGAAAAAAGTAACACTACATGCCATTGGTGAAAAACAGTCTTTTCAATAAATAGTACTACATCAATTGGATATTCATAGAGAAAAGAATAAATCTTGACTTCTAACTTCTACCAGACGCTAAAAACAACTCCACGTGGCTTGTAGATCTCAATGTGAAAGACGAAACATCTAGAAAGTAACATAGAAGATATCCTCATCACCTTGAGGGCAGGCAAAAGCATTTTTTAATGTTTATTTATTTTTGAGAGCATGCGTGTGCCTGCACAAATGAGGGACGAGCACGAAGAGAGGGGGACAGAGGATCTGAAGCAAGCTCCTGCCTACAGCAGTGAACCTAGTGAGGGGCTCAAACTCAGAACTGTGACATCATGATGCCAGCTGAAGTCGGTTGCTGCAACCACTGCACCACCCAAGCACCCCAAGTTTTTTAAACAAGGCACAAAAAGCACTAACCACAAAGGAAGAGACAGATAAATTGAACTACAGTAAAATTAAAACTTCTGCTCATCAACATATGCTATTAAAACAATGAAGAGGCAACCAAAAGAATATATAATATGTATATAACATTAACATCACTTATATCCTATAAACCAATAAGAATAAGACGGTTGGGGCACCCGGGGGGCTCAGTCGGTTAAGTGTCTGACTCTGGCTCAGGTCACGATCTCGCGGTTTGTGAGTTCAGGCCCCAAGTCGGGCTCTGTGCTGACAGCTTGGAGCCTGGAGCCTGCTTTGGATTCTGTGTCTCCCTCTCTCTCTGCCCCTCCCCCACTCGCACTCTGTCTCTCAGGAAATAAACACTAAAAAAAAAAAGAATAAGATGGTTAATTCGCTTTCAAAAATTGGCAAAAGACAAACAGAAACTTCACAAAGAAGGGTATCTCAAAGGCCAATGACATCTGGAAAAGTGGTTAACTTCTTTAGTCAACAGGAAAATGCTGATGAAAATAAAAGTGAGATACCATAATACACCTACCATAATGATACAGTTTTTAGTAGGTGACAATACCAAATACTGGCAAAGTTGTAGAACTGGAACTCCCACGTATTGCTGATGGGAATATAAATTGGCACAATAATTTTAGAATACTCTTTGGAAATATCTAAATTCGAACATATATATGTATTATGTAGGACCCCACAGTTTCACACCTGGTGATAAAGTCAATAGAAATATATTATTAGTGAGAATATAACTGGTACAGGCTTAAAGAGAACAATTTGGCAGGATCAAGTAAAATCCAGCAAATCTACATCACAGAAATTTTTATACAAGTACCAAAGCCCATCCGTCTATAAAGATGTTTGATATGGTAATATTTGTAATGGTAAAAATGAGAAATAACCTGGATATTATCAATTGGTAGATGGTTAATTATTTAAGGTCCATGAAAATTATTTGAGAGCTAAAAAGAATGATGTAGATCTATATGTACTGAGTGGAAAGATATCCCAGACATATTGTCAAATAAAAGATTTTGCAGAGCAATATACATGACATGATTGTTTATTAACAGAATATACAATTTTAATTTAAAATGTTTTAAGATTACATATATGCAAACATAGGGAAAGAGGTCCGGAAAGAGACACAGAGGGTTAACAGTGGTTCTCTTTAAAACCTAAAACTGGATGAGGGGAAGGCTGAAAAGTGATACAGGTTTTCTACTATATAATTTAAACAACAAAAATATTTTCAAGAATTGCTTGCATATTTTTTAAAAGACTAGTTTTTCTCATCACAGGAATACCCCAAGTGAAGAAGTAGTGAAATATAATCATCATTAAAGTCAAAATGAAAGCTGCAGGCTGCATGAGAAGGAAGGGGATAAGATTGTTCATGTGAGCCGCAGAGTTCATTTTAGAGAAAACATAGCAAGAGCAATGGCTCCATCTCCCACCAAGGTGAAAAATAACCCTTTGGGGGCACCTGGGTGGCTCAGTCAACCAGTTAAGTGTCTGACTTCAGCTCAGGTCTTGATCTCACAGTTCATGAATTTGAGCCCCGCATCCAGCTCTGTGCTGACAGCTCAGAACCTGGAGCCTACTTTATATTCTGTGTCTCCCTCTCTCCCTGCCCCTCCCCCACGCGTGCGTGTGCGCGCGCTCTCTCTCTCTCTCTCTCTTAAAAATAAAGATTAAAATATTTTTTTAAGTTCTTTGTGGGGAACCAGGAACAGTCCCAGCTCTTATAGAGTCTGATCTTAATTCTTTTTTAAGAAAAATAATGTAAAATTACAGTAATGAAACTAGGAATAGGATCTTAGAAGGGCCAGTGCAAGTGAGAAGTCTTAGAGCTTAAATTTCATTAGCTTTATGACAAACTTCTATGTGTAACATAATCAAATATTACATAAATTTTGGATGCAATAATGCAAGTATTTCCAAATGGAGAAGACAGAGAGTAACATAACTGAATAATGAAGTGCTATTTGTGAGAGGACTATATGTTGCCAGGGATTTTATTTTAATTTATAGCCTAAAAAGTTGTATGTGTATTCAAACTATAAACTATTTAAAGTTCACATCCATGTCTTATGGTTAACTTCAAGAACAACAAAAAGAACATAGCTAATATTTTTTTCAACTAAAATTTTTTTCAATTGAAAATTTCTTCCTGCCTTAATAACATTTCTTGTGATAGATTCATCTTAATTTAAACCTTTAAAAATCATTTACATTCTTTGGTTACTTTATTTTAAGAGTTTAGAATATACTCATTCAGAAATGTATTATAGCCCAGCCAGGAGGCACATCAGACCTAGGAGTCTGACTCAAGATGATAGCAAAAAGTGTGAACATTTCATGAGATCAGGAATCGTGGCTTGTACATTCAGCCCCAATGTCCAGTGCCTGTCAGAGGGCACAGTGAACCATGATAATAACTACCATATATTGTACTGACTACCATATATTCAGCCAGATTCTGTGATAAGTGTTTCACAGACAGTATTCTTCCCTATTATTATCCTCTTGGGAAGGACTATTATTATCCTCTTTATTAATGAGCAACATGAGGCTTGATTAGGTGACTTAACCCAAGGTCACACAATTTTGAAATGTGATAATTCTGATAATTCTGTTTCCTGGAACACTTCAATAAATATTGGTTGTGGGCACCCTTGATTAAATGGAAGGAATAAAGGAAGGGAAAGGAAGAGTGAAGAAGGAAAAGAGGACACAGGTCGATAACAAGGGCTCATGGCATTGACCTTTAGGAAGAAAACCATTTCCCTGAGGGGAATAATGGATGAAACCAACTTAGCACTCTTATCTCAAGAAGCCTGTATGCTGAGCAGATTATCAGGACAGGCCTACCTAGCAAGGGAGCTTCCCTCTCCAGTTTATTTTCTACCACTCTACACTTTGCTCTCTCCTCTACAATCACGCTCGTTCTTCTCCTCCTGGTTTAGTGGTTGTCTGTCTACACTGGTTACCATTGAGCTGTCTGTTGTTCTGGTCATCTTCATCCCTTTGGCTCTTGTGGCATTACTACCTCCAGGTCACAGGCACCTTTGATGAGGCTGTGAGAGACATACAGTCATTCTCCCAAGGGCTAGCCACCTCCTAGGTACACAGCCTTGGAAACACCACAACGGTCCCCTGCAGAGATCCTCACAGAATTTTATCCTCACTTCCTAGCTGGCGTACTTTCCTTCTTCTCTTCTGGTCCTCAAGAGCCTTTCCCTTCCCAGTTCCTCTCTGAAATTGGCTCAAGCCAGACCAGCCTTAGACTCCAGGCCACACCATTGAAGGCCCAGCCAAGGTCCCTAAGTTTCCAGGTCACATTGAGAGACTCTCACTGTGTGTGCGAGTGTCACACCATTTTTAAATGGATGGGAAAAGAAAACATGAGGGAAAAAAATCACAATCAACATTTCCATACATTATTCTGCCACATTTCCCTGTGTGGGGTGATACCCTGGGTGAGGAACGTAGTAAAATGATTAGGTTTAAGCCAGAGACCACAGACTGGCTTCTGGTGTGATGAGTTATGGTACCTCTGAGATAACCAACAGGAGACATGAAGAAGGCAATTGGATACATAAGTCTGGAGGTTTCTGGCTAACTTTTTGTAGAGTCCCATGGAAAAGACCATTATTTTCCCACTTAACCATTTCCAATATGGACAATAATAGATTTTCTTACATTCAATAGCTTATAGGGCAAGCCTATTTATATCTAGCATGACATTTGATTCTCTAGTTTTACCAGTATTCTGAAGACCACTTACAGTTTCATTTTAGAAAAAGACAAGAACAGAAATTCAACAAAATATTTTTTTTCTTAGGAGTAGTTAAGACCCTTGAACTTATATAAAAGCACTTTGAGTTTAAAACAAATTATTGCAGGTGAAGAAAATTATGTCCTTGGAGATCAGTGACCCATTCTCAACTGACCACAATCTCCCTTCTGTTTCACCTGCTTCCTACAATACATTGTTGGACCAAAAAAAAAAAAAAAGGCTTATAAATTATTTAAGACATTCTAAACAACTTTCACTCAAAAAACTGCTGAGTTAATCCCTAGGTATTACCAGCTGGTTAACCTATCCCCAATTTCCATGCTATTACCTACTGCTGAAAACACAATGTTCCAAAGACAGGGGAACCCAAAATAAGGTTTATTGTATAAAAGTTTAAGTTCTACTCATTTGAGGTGTTACAAAACTGTGCCATGGATACTCTGTGCTTGCGGTTTTCTATTACATTCACGGATTTTTTTGTTCATGTCATTTGTATCACAGTGGGATAAATTGTAAAACCAACTCACAGCTCCAGCAAAAGGAAATATAAACTGAGAAATACTATGGAGTTTATTGCATTTGAGCGAGGTATACACAAGAGCATAGTCACCTGGAAATGCCACCATGAAACGGCCACTGCCAGCCACAGAGCTTGCAGCTCTATTCAAAGATTCTTATCACATCAGGGTAGAGCAAACCCACCCTCGTGAGCCCAATCTGCCCTCCTCCATTACTGAACATGGAAGAGAAATGCTATCACAAAGAGTTCATGTCATTCAGATCTCCTTTTATTGCACAAATCTCAAAATCTGGCCCAAATCCGCCATGGTCTGGAGCCAGCAAACATTACTTCCTATCATCACTATTACAAAATTGGGTAATTTAAAAAACTGGGTGGCTTTTCATGATGTTCTAAAATCCAAAATAAATACAGAAAACACAGCTGACTATGTAATAAAGTGAGGTCCACTTCCCATTGTAGTTCTCCTCTGTAACGTTGAAGTTAGAGGTGAGATTTCAGTAAAATTCCGACATTATGGGCAGAGACCCAGACATGACCAGTTCCTGCCTTGTTCATGCACTCTCTCTGAGAAAAACTGGACTGAGGGAGTAGTTACATGTAAAACATACAAAAGACTGAGAATCAAAGTAAAACTTAAATAAGAGCTGGGGAGACATTCAATATCCCCCAGTACCATGAGTCTTTGGGAAAAGCTACACTGGAAAACAGTTTAGGCTCCTGTTTCTCTCCACCTACCCTTCACATGTTCCTGCCATGACCTGAGATGATGGTGTCCCCAGAGTAGGGATGAATTATAGCCCTACCTGGATGCAGGGAGGAAAGACCTTCCTTCCTAACATGTAGCCCAACAAATGATCTGACCAATTTGATTAGCAAAAAAACCCTTTCTTGGTTGTATACAGCCAGGAGGTCTGGGCTGAGGCCAGTCTGATGCAGAATAGCTCTTATTACAGTAAATAATGGCTTTTTCCAAGACAAATTGATAGTAATTTTATCAAAATATTATTAATCATCACTTACAGTCAAAATATTGCCACAAGTGTTTTTTTTTTCCTTATGTGCTTACTACGTGGCATTTTAAAAGTTAGTTAATGGGAATATGATAAAATAAGATATGTGCAAGATATTCAGCTGATTGCTAGGGAGAATGTGGCAATAAATAAACACATAAGCATTCTCTTCAAAGGATTTACAACCTGGAGAAAAACACAGGATAAGCAATTTATTCAATAAGTGGGTCTACACTATAGCACAGAGGAGGCTATGAGAATTCAGAATGGGAGTCTCTTTTGAACTGAAAATATCAGGAGAAACTTTGAGAAGATAGTTGGATTTGAATGATACCTGAAAATATTGGTAAATGTTTTAAAATAAATATTATATTTTTTCCATAATAAGATTAGTGCACAATTAGTAGCTTTGCTAAGGGAAAAAACAGTTAATGAGGGAAAAGAAATAAATCCCACCAGATCCCAACTCTTTTTTCATTCATTTATTTATTTATTTTGAGAGAGAGAGAGAGAGTAGGAGGAGCAGACACAGAGGAAGAATCCAGATTAGGGTCTGTGCTATCAGCTCAGTGCCTGACCCAGGACTCCATCTCATGAACCATTTGATCATGACCTGAGCCAAGATCCAGAGTTGTACGCTTAACTGAGTGAGCCACCCATGTGCCATGACTTCATCCTTTTCTATTTGCATTTGTCCATTTACAGATCTTTGGTCCTCCAGTTGAGTGGCAAAGTGGCATTGGGCTCTTGCCTGGCTTCAGCAGTGATAGAGGCACCAGAAGAACCAGTGCTGAGAGGAGAAGAAAATTGAATAAGGCAGGGCTATAGGGCTAAGGATACCTTTAAGCTCTGCAAGAGAGATAATGTGACATTCTACCTCTGCCAATAGCTGTTGTGGGCAGTGACCAAAACTAAGAGTTGTGGAGCTATATAAGGCACTGAAGAGTCTCAAAAATCAACAAGAAGGAACTATGGAGAGGAAAAACCAACTAAACTGCCTTTGGTCAAGGAGTCGGAATCTTAAGTGATTAACACATGGCTATTACCATAACTGTGGCCTTATTTTAGTAATGGGCTCTCTGACTTTCCCATTACACAGTCAATAGAGAATAAAACATAGATTGGTGGCTCTGGGAGACCCATGTGACAACAGGGGAAAATGGGCACCAGATTTTGTTCTCAACTTAATATTACCTATTCTCCCTCTCTCTACTTTTGAGGCAAAGCATCCAGCCGGGTTTTGGAATGATGGCATAAAGAAAAGTCTTATGTGATATGGAACTTCTAGTTCCACAGTTTAGGAAACAGTAACACAGCAAACAAACCAGATTGTCTCTTCTCACATCTTTCTTGAGAGATATAACTGAGCAAAATGGTTCCCTTAATTCTGTAACTAAATACAATTAAAAAAATAAATCCAATGTTTCAGTTTTAAAATTTCCCTACTTTACAAAGATATCAAAGCAGGAAGAATTTTGTAAAAGAGAATTATCCTACAGATAATTAGTAGTAGTAAAAGAAAGACAGATTTAGGTTAATAGAAACTGAATTAAGTTCTTTGTATCTCTTCCTAATAAGTCATCAATTATGGGCATATCTAATTAAGTAATCCTCTTGTAGGATAACTGGCACTTAACGCCCCAAAACAATGCAGTGCTCAACAACAAGAAGACAAGGACAAAGTTTAAGCCTAGAATCATTCTTTCCATCTGAAGATTCTTGTGGTTCATTAGAAATAGTGAGAATGTGGGAGAATAAGGAGTGTGAGAAACAAAAAATGTGAAATAACGTAACATGTTCTTTAATAATTAGTCATGCTTTTTCAAAGAGAAGAAAACTGAGGACTCCATATTGAAAAAAAAGTAAATTTGAGGTCATTATTTTTTCAATAGAAATTTCTCCCTTCATCCATCACCAAACAGCACAATGTGAAAATTTAATTGAATGTTTTCTATGCCTAGGGAGCTGTGAATAATGGCAACAAGGATGGTAAATAATAATTCAAGGTCCTTTGGAGATCTTAACTTTAAAATAAACAGTAACACTCACAATACTTCCAAGTTGAAAAAAACAAATTTAAATTGTCTAGTACTTTCAGTAAACATAAGCTAACATTTTATTAGTACTGCATATGGGGGAGAGGGCTGTGAACAAGGAGAAACGATCCTTATTCTTTACATATCTCTCCTTTCTTCATTGCTCAAGGGAAAAAGAAAGCTATTATCATTAGGGTCTTATCAATGAAAGAGAGAAATGTCATGACAGTCAGGAGGATTATTCCACCAAGTCTCTGCTGGCCTTCCATCTGACAAATGGGCCCTGGCCATCCCCACTTTAAGACTTCATCCTGCCCAGGATAAGCACCAGCTATGACACAGACTTTCATGTTGGATCAGAGAAAGGATTTTAATTATATAGTGCAGTGAAAAAAAAATAACACTAGTCTAAGAGTCTGCCACTAACAGCTGTGTGACCATGGGGGACCATGTAAGGATCAGTTTCCCCATCTGTCGAATGAAGATGCTGGACTAGATCAGGGGGTGGCAAACTTTTGTGCAAAGAGCCAAATAATAAATATTTGGGGCCTTGAGGGCCACACAGGTTTTGTCTAATTACTCAACGGTGCTATTGCATCATAAAAGCAGCCACAGATATTACATAATCAAAGAAGCATGACTATGTTCCAATAAAAATTTATTTACAAAAACAAGTAGCAGGCTGGATTTGGCCCAAGGGCTATAGTTTGAGAACCCCTGGACTATACAACCTCTTTATCCCTTCAAGCTCTGCAAATCTATAATTCTAAAAATGAGAGAGGCAGAATGAGATTTATCAGACAGGCTTGAGCTGTCTAAGAGCCTGCTGATAGATGCAGGAATACTTCAGGGCAATTCAGAATGCTTTGTTAGCTTCTGGAGCCTATGATCCACCCACATCTAGCAGTGCAACAAAGCAAGGAAATATCTAAAAGTTGTAAGAATTGAAAAAGAAATAATAGAAATGTCATTACTTGTGAAAGATATGATTGTGTATATTTAAATAGAGAGAAATTATCAGAATAAGTCACCCATAAGCTGATCAACTTTCTATTCATCTCACATTCGCCCATTTTCCCCCTGTCCTATACTGTATAAAAGACACCAAAATTTTGCAATCTCTTTTGCCCTCTAGCATTAAATGTGCTACTGTTTTAAGAATATAGACATCAAACATATAATTTAATCAACTTCACACAGTTTGGAAAGCAAAGCAGAAATCAAGAATGTTGAAAAGTGTTTCCTCTAACTGTACTGAGATTTAACCAGGAATATGGGCTTATAAGCCTCCAGTTGATTCCGTGGACCCAGAGGAAAACAAAACAAAAGGCAAGAACTTAGAGAGATTCAGAATACTTGAACAAGAGGGGCACAATGATAATGAAAAGGAAGATATCAAAAAAAGACTTCCAGAAAGAAACAAAAGCGAGTTAATTTTAATATCGCAAAGATATGTGGATACAAAAAGAGTATATAGGAAATGCATGTTTACATCTGGGCTTGGTTGATTAACATGGGAACAGTTTAATTTGTTATGCTCATTTGGTTATTAACTTCTGGATAATGCTCACAATACCTCAATAATTAACAGGTAAGTAGAAAATTCAAAATATTACTTGCTCAGAACTATAAAAAAATTTCTTATCAAAGAAAAGTTAACAGAATATATAT
>NW_026058922.1:2629-13382 GCF_023721935.1 Panthera uncia | reverse complement strand
GGGGGGGAGCCCACACCCCTCAGGAAAGGGAGGACTCAAATGTGCCCACCAGCCCCAAACTCAGCACTTACCACAAATGCTGCTGCTTTTGCTTAGGGCACCTGCCAGGGCCTCTGCACCGGCCCCACAGAGCCCATTGTCTCGAAGGTCCAGCCGCTTGACATAGGGATTGGAGTTCAGTGCGAAAGCCAGAGCCCGGGCACCCTTGGACAAAGAGGGGCCTGAGGGGCCTGGTCTTTCCTAGGGGTGAAGGCCTCAGACACAGCTAGCCACTACCCTGGCTTGTTTCCGGGGCTCAGCCCACCTGGTGCCCTCCAACTGGAAGGCTCTCTCTTTCCCACATGCCCAGGGGACACCTGCTTCTCTTTTAGGCTTCACCCAGATCTCACTTCCTGGAGCCTTCCCTGACTGCCCCCCCAGCAGGTTAGAGGTCCCCTGCAGGCCCCTCAACCCTTACACTGAATTCTGTCATAGCCTTGATCCTACCTGTCACCCAGATACAGGGGATGGGACGTGCCTGGCACATAGCAAAGTTGGGGAGTGTGCAGTATGGGTTCAAGAAGGGGCCACTCCATGGCTGCTGCCTCTGAGGTCCTTTTACTCCAAGCCTGGCCCCGGGGTTTCCCCAAGGTTACCTGGGGCCCCAGGCCACGGTGCCGCAGGTTCAGCTCTGGGGCGCTCCCTTGGCGCAGAAAGCAGGAGGCGGGCACAACTCTATGGGCCTGGCAAGACCTCAGGTAGAGGGTGTCCTTGACCAGTTCTCCAGGCCCATGGATGCCTGATAGGAGACAGGGAGATGATGAATGTAGATCCCTCTCTACACACAGTAGCCTCCTCCCCCCGCCCTCTGTCACCATCCGGTCTATGTTTCCCTCTAGAAGCATTTCTTCCTCTGCTAGTAGAGACTGAGGCTCAGAGAAAGCAAATCCTTTCCCTAAAGTCACGCAGAAAGTAATAGCTAATCTGAGTAGAGCCAGGATCAGGACCCTGCCTGTCTGATGCCAAAGTGCATGCTATGTGTTTCCACTGGGTTGCAGAACACGTATGTTTTGTGAACATTTTATGGGGGAAGAAACTGAAACAATTCTGTTTTATACATTCATTAGCTTAGTTGTTCCTGGGGGTTGGGAAAACCCAGCCCTGATCCCATTTCTGGGTAGGACACCCCCTCTTACACTGTTTGGTGGAGTTTTTGCATTTTAACATCACTTTGGGGGTGTTTTCTTTCTTTCTTTCTTTCTTTCTTTCTTTCTTTCTTTCAAAGTTCATTTATTTATTTTTAAGAGAGAGAGAGAGAGAGAGCAGCAGAGAGGCAAAGAGAGAGGGAAAGAGAGAATCCCAAGCAGGCTCTACCCTGTCAGCTCAGAGCGTGACTTGGGGCTCAATCCCACAAACTGTGAGGTCATGAGCTGAGCCGAAATCAAGAGTCCGAAGCTTAATAACCAACGGAGCCAGTCAGGCACCCCTCTTTTTTTTTTTTTTTTAAGATTTTCTTTTTAAGTAATTTCTACACCCAAGATGGGACTCGAACTCACAACCCTAAGATCAAGAGTCCCCCACTCCACCTACTGAGCCAGCCAGGTGCCCCTGGAGGTGTTTTCTTTTTTTTTTTTTTTTCTTCCTTCTTTCCTTTCCTTTCCTTTCTTTCTTAAGCTTATTTCTTTCTTTTGAGATCTTTCTTTCTTTCTTTCTTTCTTTCTTTCTGAAGTTTATTTATTTATTTTGAGAGAGACAGAGACAGTGTGAGTGGGGGAGGAGTAGAGAGAGAGGGAGAGAGTGAGAGAGAATCCCAAGCAGGCTCCACACTGTCAGCACAGCGCGTGATGCGGGCCTCAAGCTCAAACTCATGAAACCATGAGATCGGGACCTGAGCGGAAATCAAGAGTGGGACACTTAACTGACTTCGCCACCCAAGCGCCCCTGGAGGCGTTTTCTAAAGATGGAACTCCTGATGCCGCCAGGAGCATTGTGGGGAGGGCACAGGACTGGAGAGACCACAGGCTGTCCTGAAGGTGTCGCACGGAGGGGTGCGCTCCCTGCTGGACAGGGGTCCCCTGCCTACTTGGCCCCAGCCTGCCCTCTGCAACCCTGCGGGATAAGCTCCCAGTTGAGGAGAAAGGCCTGCCCCCATCCCTGCCCGGGAGCACCTTCCGTCTCCTGGTCGGAGTCTGAATCAACTTCCGAACGCTCCTCGGCCTCCGGGGCTCCTGCAACATGCCCAGCGGCCGCTGTCGCCGCCGCCGCCGCCGCCGCCGCCGCCGCCGCCGCCGCCTCCGCCTCCTCCTCCTCCTCCTCCTCCTCCTCCTCCTCCTCCTCCTCCTCCTCCTCCTCCTCGCCTTCATTCTCCCCAGGCCTCTTGTAGGGACCCCTCATAGTTACGCCCATTTCTCAGTGGCAGCAATGAGGCGGAGACTGCACCGCACAGCAACTCGAGCCCTTCCCCGGGGATGTGGGCGGACCCTCCGGCTGCGCCGACCAATTGGATATGCCGTGCAGCGAACAGGCGTCCGCTGCAGCCAATAGGAACGCTCCCCTCCCGGCAGCCGTCGTCTGGGCAACCCAGGTGTTGTGAGTTGCTATAGAAACCGTCGCTGGCCTGGGTAGACCTTTAGCCTGCTGACAAGCTGAGCGGATGAGAGAGTGCTCCACGGTTTCAGCATCGGTCCCCCTTCCCCGCCTTCCACGGACTGGGGAACGTGGCTGACTCCAGAGTCTGTGCCTTAGTCCCTGCGCTCTGCGGGCGCACGGCACGAGAAAGCCTGGGGAGCCTTGCAAAGCCCCATCACCCTCCTCTCTGGAGCCAGAGTCACGCTCTCACCGTATGGCTGCCAGTTCTCTCTCATGCTCTAGCGTCTCATATGCTATTTCCTCCACCAGGAACATTCCTCTCCAAGTTTCCTTGTTGAACTTCAGAATCTGCAAGCGTCACTTCAGAGATCACTTTTTCCTGAAGTTTTTCTTCCTTTCTTTTTTTCTTTTATTAATTGTTTTGACGTTTACTTATTTTGGAGAGACAGAGAGAGGCAGCGTGAGCAGGGGAGGGGCAGAGAAAGAGGGAGACACAGAATCTGAAGCAGGTTCCAGGCTCTGAGCTGTCAGCACAGAGCCCGACGCGGGGCTTGAACTCACAAACCACAAGATGATGACCTGAGCCCAAGCCGGACGCTTAACCGACTAAGCCACCCAGGCGCCCCTTTCCTGAAGTTTTTCTTGACCCCTCCTCTGGGCTCCTGCAGTCCTCATGCTGCCCTCTCACAGTACCTATGACACTTGTCATTTCCTCCTCCTTCCCTCCCCCAAGGAAGTGAGGCCAGAGGGCAGGTTGCAGGGGCTGCTCCTCTCTGCCTGGCCCTGGGCCCCTGCAGAGGGAGAGGGTGGCAGGCCCTGGGCAGCTGGTGGTTGGGATTAAACCCAGGGCTGAGGGGTGGAGGCTGGAACCTGTCCCCAGTGGAAGTGTCCCTTTAATAGCTGCTGGCCCGCCGGCTTGGACGCCTGCTTTACCTCCTATTCAGCTGTGGCTCCAGCTGCTGTGCTGACTCATGTGCCCCAGCAGACAGCAGGAGCTGGAAGCATGGGCTCCCCGGGGGCCCTGGCGGGCTCGGGGCTTCTGGATTACAAAACGGAGAAGTATGTGATAACCAGGAACTGGCGGGTGGGCGCCCTGCAGAGGTTGCTGCAGCTCGGGGTCATGGCCTACGTGGTGGGGTAAGAGAATGGCTCCTGGGCCACACTGGCTGGAGGGATAATGTCTCTTAGTCCTGGGCTGAGGGTTGAGGGTTTGACTCTTCAGGGGCTGAGCTGGTGGTAGCAGAGGGGAGCAGGTGGGAACAGGGGAGGAAGTAGGCAGAAGGGAGGATCTTTGTCTGTCTGGAGGTCAGTGGATACGAGAGCAAGCTGTGTGCTTGTGTACTCCTTCCTGTGTGTCCACCTGCCTCCTCTCCTGTGCCTTGTTGCCAGGCCCATATTGAGCTCTGCACACAGAGCAAGATGGGCCCCCACCCATACCCAGGAGGCCCCTGGTGGGGTAGGAAGTAGCTCCTGATGTCTGGGAGAGCTGCAGCACTAAGGTCCCCGATAGAGACCACCAATTTTAGCTGGGTCGGGGGAGACTTTAGGGAGGAGTTGGGCCTAGCCAGGACAGGAGGAGGATGTTGGCTGGTGAAGGAGGAGAGGTGATGGGCATCTCCAAGCCCATGGGTGCCATGGAAGGCACTGGCTCTCTGATCATGGTTGGAGCTTCTGATCTGTGCAGGGTGTTTGGGGTGGAAAATGAGGCTGGAGGGGAGCTAGGGGCCCTGAATCCTGGGTTGGGAGCCTGCAGGGTGTATGAGGAGAGAGGCTGAGAGGGTGGGTCCCACTTGCTTACCATGGGCCAGGGACGTGCCACACTGCCCATCAATTCTTCCTAAGGTGGGCTCTCCTCGCCAAAAAAGGCTACCAGGAGCGAGACCTGGACCCCCAGATTTCCGTCATCACCAAACTCAAAGGGGTTTCTGTGACCCAGATCGAGGAGCTGGGTAACCGACTGTGGGATGTGGCAGACTTCGTGAAGCCACCACAGGTAGGTGCCGTGGTTCTGCCGCTAGGCAGTGACACCTCTGATACCACCCTTGCAGAGAATGTGTGTGAGAGAGGCATGTGATGCCAGAGCAGGGTGCTGGCACCGTCATAGGGCCGGGCTTGGGAAGAGCCTTACAGAGGAGTGGTGCCTGGATAGGGCTTTCTGGGATGTGTAAGTCGTGTCTAGGAGGACAAGGGGACAGACCAGGAAGCCAGGCCAGAGGAACAGCCTTTACAGAGGCTGTACTTAGAAGAGTGGAAAGTTTAGGAACTCAAGGCTTGAGCTTGAGGGTGGGGCAGGAGAAGCTTGGGGAACCAGGGCCTTGAGCTTCCTGAATGCTCCCCTCCCTGACCTGGGACACTCCTCCTCTGGCCCTCCCACGAGGCATTTCTGGCTCCTCCCTTTACCCAGATTGCCCACAGCCTCAGTTTCTACCTTTATCCTGCCAATGCCAAAACTGTAACCCCAGTGACCACCTGCCTCTAGCACAGCTGCCTCCTGGGTACACACCCACCACGTCCATAGAAAAATCATCTCCCTCTCCCAGTGTGGCCTCTCTTCATCCAATGAGGGCCAAAGCTGGACCTGTCCCTCCCTCTGACCATCCCATCTCCTAGTAGTTTTCACTGCTGCCTGTGTCATACCTGTATGAGGCCGTGACCTTCTAGTGGGTAGTGGGTCCCCGGATGCACTCTACCCAGCAGCCAGCCTGCGCTATCCTATATGTTATCAATCAGAGCTTGACAACCCTTGTTTCCACCCTGGGGAGACTTCCTTTCCATAGTGGTGGCCACCGAGTCCCTCCAGATCATGACCGCTGTCACACCTGCTGCCTTCTCTCTTTCCTGGGTGTGCATTGCCCCAAACTTTCAGAACTCACACACACGGCGCTTGGATGCCAGCCACCCTGCCTGTCCTTAGCCACCGTTTGCCCAGGCAGAGTTCACCGCCTGCTCCACTGGCCCCTGACCATGTGTGCAACGAGGGGCCCGCCTCCCCACTAGCCTGGGCAGGCTCCTGGTCCAACTCAGCTCTGGATCTTCAGTGCCTGGAAGCAGGAGGCAATTGGAAAATTCTGGTTGAAGGAATGAATACAAACATGGAAGGTACCCTTTTCTCAAAGAGGCAGCTGTGGGCTTAGAAAAGGCCAGAAACCCAGCTGGCCTCTCTTCTCTATTTCAACTTGCCTCACTGGAGGTGCTCTCCTGGGGCAGAGTTGATGACTTGATGGGGCCAGGACCCCTTTCCCCACAAGCCAAGCTGCCAGCTTCTGGCCTCTCTCTTTTGGAGAGGGAAGCAGAGACTGACTCTGACACTTGCTTTCTAGGGAGAGAATGTGTTCTTCTTGGTGACCAATTTTCTTGTGACGCCAGAACAAGTTCAGGACAGATGTCCAGAGGTAAGGTTGCTCAGGAGCTTCCCAGCAGGTCCCTAGTTCCTCTGCCAGACCTGGGTCACCAGCCATGTCCTCCTCTCGCCTTCCCAGGTAACTGAGGGCTTAGTATATATATGCTACTGTATCCCAGGCACTGAGCGAAAACCTTTTAGTGAATCATTCCATTTAGTCTTCACAAATACCTTGCCTGGTAGGAATCACTAATGATCCAGGAGCACCTGGATGGCTCAGTCCGTTAAGCGTCCTACTTCGGCTCAGGTTATGATCTCACAGTTTGTGAGTTCGAGCCCCACGTCAGGCTCTGTGCTGACAGCTCAGAGCCTGGAGCCTGCTTCAGATCCTGTGTCTCCCTCTCTGCCTCTCCCCCGTTCACACTCTGCGTGTGTATGTCTCTGTCTCTGTCTCTCTCAAAAATAAATAAGCATTTACAAAAAATTTTTAAAAAGGAATTACTATGATCCCATTTAAGATGAGAATCTCAGTAAGGTAGTCACATGTTCAAGGCCGCCCGGTCTCTGGTTCTCCAAGCAGTCTTCTGGAGTCTTCCACTGTAGCCCCCTGTGAGATATCCAGGCCCCTTCCCTTCCTGGTCCCACCTCTGGGCACCTTCCAGTTTGTCAGAACTGGGTATAAGACTCAGGTGAGCTCTAATAGAGCCCTTCCTCTCTTGTATGCACAGACTCTATTAATGTGTCCCAAGTCAGCTTCCATTTTTGTGGGCAAACACGAAAACACCAGCTTATGCCGACCTCCGGGTCACTTATGATCTCTGGGCATTAAAAAAATTTTTTTTAACGTTTTATTTATTTTTGAGAGAGAGAGAAAGACAGAGTGCGAGTGGGGGAGGGGCAGAGAGAGAAGGAGACACAGAATCTGAAGCAGGCTCCAGGCTCTGAGCTGTCAGCACAGAGCCCGATGCGGGGCTTGAACTCACGGACCGCGAGTTCATGACCTGAGCTCCACTCAGACACTTAACCGACTGAGCCACTCAGGTGTCCCGGGCATTTTTTACAACTGTGGTCACACCAGAGTCGCTCACCCTATTCTTCTCTATTTCTCATCCAGAATTGCAGGTTTTCCACCTAAAATCTCCCCATTGTCCCTTGCCTAAGGGTGACCCATGGATCCAGCATCTGTCACAGTGCACAGTGCTCTTCTCTCCAGTTACGGGTTTTTTTTCCCTCAAATTTGTGTGTGTGTGTGTGTGTGATAAAATACATGTAACATAAAATTTACCATCTTACCCATTAAAAATTTTTTTTTGTTTACTTTTGAGAGAGAGAGAGAGAGAGAGCAAGCAGGGGAGGGGCAGAGAGAGAGAGAAAGAGAGAGAGAGAATCCCAAACAGGCTCCATGCTGTCAGCTCAGAGCCCAACGTAGGGCTTGAATTCAAACCTCGAGACCATGACCTGAGCTGAAACCAAGAGTCGGACACTTAACTGACTGAGCCACCCAGGTGCCCCGCATCTTAGCCATTTTTAAGTGTATGGTTCTCCAATTGTGGATTTTGTTTGAGCAGTTGGGACTCAGGACATAGCCTTGGAAGCCTACTTCCATGGTAACAGCTTTTTAAAATCACCTCTAACACGGGACACCTGGGTGGCTCAGTCGGTTAAGCATCGACGACTCTTGGTTTCGGCCCACATCATGATCTCACAGTTTGTGAGTTTGAGTCCTACATTGGGCTCCATGCTGACAGTGAGGAGCCTGCTTGTGATTCTCTCTCTCCCTCTCTCTCTGCCCCTCCGCTGATTGCTCGCTCTCTCAAAGTAAATAAACTTAAACAAAAAATTTTTAAATCACATCTAACATTTAATTGCTTGCAGGGCTGGAGAGTAACTGTGTGGTCACCTGTCCCCTGTGTCCTGATTGTTGGTGCCACCACAGTTGCTGGAGGCATCACATGTCCTAGGTTGGCTCTGTCCACAAAGGATGTGAAGCATGTGCACAAAGGACGTGCTTGCACACGGCAAACATACACGATGTCCTTCATTTTCTAAATGCTCAGAAGACATCTAATTAATGTTCAGGTTGTAGTCTGTCCTGAAAATTTCCTGAAGCCATCATTCTGTGTTTTCTGGATCCGTGTGATTTGCCTCATGTCCCAGCTTCTAGGTCTTCCTATGAAACTACTGGAGCTGGGAAGTAATCAGATCTGACAACATGGCTTCTGGAGACTCACCAGAGATCCCGCCAGCTCTTCTCGGCGGTCCTGGTCATCCGGTCCTTCCCGACATATTGGCTGTGCTCCTTGGAGACTCACAGCCTTTAGCAAACAACTGCTGAGCCTCTTGGGGGCCAGGCCTGATGCTGGGCTTGCAAGACTCCACCCCCTTTTATCTCAAGGAGCTCCTGCACAGGCAGCCCAGCCAAGGTGGCAGGTCCCGTGATGGGGGCAGAGGCTGCAGCTGCAGACCCAGGGAGGCATGTCTGCCAGCTCAGGGCCTCAGGAAGGGTTTCCCACAGAACTCAAGGCTCAAGTGGGATCTTGAGACTGTCCAGGCAGAGGGAGCTGTATGAGCAAAGGCCCCAAGCTATGTGAGATGAGGCACCTCCAGGGTCACCTGCTGCTGAGTGGGGTTGGAGCCTAGATTTGGATTCGGGTGGCAAGGGGGTAGCCCAAGACCTCAGGGGCCCTGTGAACTCTGTGAAAGAGCTAAACTTGATCACAGAAGCATGGCAGAACTAGGGATGGTCTCTGCTGAATGAATGAGGCAGATGATGCAGAGAGCGGCCCCGTGGTGGTTATCACGAGGTTCGATTGGAGGAGACGGTGGCCCAGCCAGGGTGGAGGGGAGGGGCGGACTCAGGACACAGGAGGCCCCACTCTGTCCTCTGCCCACGTATCACAGTCCCAACCCCACACAGTCCCACTGTCTCATTTGGCTTGGAGTCCCCAAGTCCTTCTTGCCACCCTGGCACACCGCTCCTCCTTCTGCTCCTGAGCCAGGTAACCTGGACAATGGTGCTCACTGTCAGCCTGGGGCAGAACTGTGTCTGAGAGTGTGCCTTCCTCTTTGGGGGGGTGTAGGACCCCCAGAAAGTTTGCTAGTCCCCCCTTCTGACTGATCGCCAGAACGCTGTGACTGTGTCCTGTTTTACCGAAGAATAAGTAGGGGAGGGACTAGCCTATGGTCCCTCAGCAAGTGTGTGTGGTCCTGCCACTTCCCTACCCAGCCCCCTCCAACTAGGTCCCTGCCCTTTGTTCACCGTGCCCCACCCCTCCACTCTGGCATGAACTAGCCCTTCCCAGAGTCCCTTCACCTTCCCTGTTCTGTTGTCTGAGGTGGACCAGAGGATCTGGGCCTCCGGCCAGGAGAGAGCTATCAGGAAGGAAGGAGGCTTGCTCTGCCTTGGAATACAGCACCTGCATCCCTATCTGGCGGGGGGTGGGGGGTGGGGGTGCTTGCCACCTTCCTCCTCCAACCACCTCCTTTTATTTTTACCCTCCAGCTTTGCCATGTGCCCCCAAACTCAGGGACCTCTATGCAGCTAAGGCAGGGAGGGCTGTGTCCCTGCAGACTGCAAGACTGGGTCACAGAGGGGAAACAGTCCCCGAGCCCTTGGCAACTTTGCTTTCCCCACCTCAGCACCCTTCCATCCCGCTGGCTAACTGCTGGGCTGATGAGGACTGTCCGGAAGGGGAGACGGGGACACACAGCCACGGTCGGTAACTGTGGGCCCTGTCTTCCATGGGCTCCCCTGGGTGGGGGCTCCAGGGCCCGGGCTGGGACCCTGGGTGGTTCTTGAGGGCAGGCCTGGTGGTGCCTCTGCATCTCTCCTTCCTGTCAGTGGCCCCCTGCCCTGTCTCATCCCCTGGCCCTGTGGAGATTTGAGGGCCTGGTGTTTGTTTTGTATTCTCAAGGCATAAAAACGGGCCAATGTGTGGAATTCAACGGGACCCACAGGACCTGTGAGATCCAGGGCTGGTGCCCTGTGGAGAGCGGCACTGTGCCCATGTAAGTCTCTCCACCCACCCCCACCCACCTCCAGGACAAGGCCCCAGAACCCAGGAGTCTGCCCTTCACTTCTTTACCAGCAGGAAGCCCCTACTGGTCCAGGCAGAGAACTTCACCTTGTTCATCAAGAACACCGTCACCTTCAGCAAGTTCAACTTCTCCAAGTAAGTGTGGGTGTGTCCTGCTGGCCCCAGACCCTCCTTGTGTCCTGTCTTACCTGACCGTCTGTCCCATCCCCCACCCCCACCCCCAGGTCCAATGCCTTAGACACCTGGGACGCCACTTATTTCAAGCGCTGTCGCTACGACTCACGCTACAGCCCTTACTGCCCTGTGTTCCGCATTGGGGATCTCGTGGCTGCAGCTGGAGGGGTCTTTGAGGACCTGGCATTGCTGGTGGGTCCATGGGGGGAAGAGTTCCAGGAAGGCTCAGGGAGAGGGTCCCAGGGCCTGCGTGCTGGTGAAGCAGCGAGCGATGTGCTGTGTGCAGGGAGGTGCTGTGGGCGTCCGAGTCCACTGGGATTGTGACCTGGATGCTGGGGGCTCCGACTGTCGGCCCCACTACTCCTTCCAGCTGCAGGAGAGGAGCTACAATTTCAGGTGCGGGCCCTACTGCCCTCCTGCTGTTCCTTAGCCAGGTCCCCCCACTGTCCTGTGGCAACCAGGACTGGCCACACCCTGGCCCAGCTCTCTGGAGATTCCATTGTGTGTGTGAGGAGGGCCCCAGGGGCAGGAGGGGTGTTCTAAGCTCTGGTCCCCCAGCACAGGCTCTGTCCAGCCTCCCTCCTGATCCCATCCCCCTTCTGTTCCCTGGGACTCCTCACACCCCCCCCCCCCC
>NW_026058922.1:0-2529 GCF_023721935.1 Panthera uncia | reverse complement strand
CCCCCCCCCCCCCCCCCCCCCCCCCCGCCAGCCCCTCTCCCACCTCACCCTGCTTCTAGCACCTCCCTCCTCGGCTGGGGGGGGGGGTTCTTTTTTACTTTTCCCTTAGGTCTTATCTCAAAAATTTCAAAAACCTACATAAAAATGCAAAGCCATATACCCTCTATCTGGGTTCACTAGGGTTTTTTTGGTTTTGGTTTTATTTTTTATCATTTTGCCACATTTGCTTTCTCTCTCCCTCTCTAGAACGAGCTGGATATAGTTAGATAGATTTCAAAGGGAAGCATTTTAAAGTAAGTGGCAGACATCTGACACTCTTCCTCTCAACACTGTCCCGAGAATGAGGACCTTACCCACGTGACCACGGTACCACAGTCACACTCAATAAATTTAACATTGGCGGAGTAAATCGAATATTTAAATTTCTCCAACCATGCCAATAATAGTCCTCTATCTTTTTATTTTCTGATCCAGGATGCTTTCAGGGATCTTGTGTTGCATTTATTGTCATGTCTTTGAGTCTCCTAAACAGATCTCCCTGAACCTGCCGGGAATCCTTGTCACTTCCTGTCACCTGGTCATTGTCACACATACACGCACACAGCCCCCAGGCCTAGAGACCATGTCCCTTGACATTGCTCACTGGGCTTTTCCTGGCCTGGCTTCCTTGACCTCCCCGGCCCTTTGCAATGATGAGGGGCTGGCTCCCTACCCACATTCTGCTTCCTGCACCTCTGTGCTCTTACCTGTCCTACTTTCTCTGTCTAGAACACTCCTTCCTGACCCCTGGAAGACCAGCCTCAAAGTATCCCTTGTAGAAAGCCTTTCCCACCCAGTTTCTAGGGGTAGCGAGTTCCCCCTCGCCCTTTGGACTCACACAGCCCAGATCTTGCCTCCCTACCTGCCCCCTCCCCCAGTAATAGTGTCTATGTAGGGATCCTGCTGTCCCCTCTGTCCCCTCAGCAGGCAGGGAGCTTCTACGGGGCAGGTCCCAGGTTGCCTTTTCCCTGGGTCCTCAGCAATGGCACAGGGGGAGACAGCTGGGGATGGGGGTTTTTAGAATCAATGGATGGGTAAGAAGGAGGCCTGGGAGGACCAGCCCAGCCCAGGAGTGGCAGCAGAGCAAGCCACCAGACTTTCCTACCCTCAGGACAGCCACTCACTGGTGGAAAGCCTCAGGTGTGGAGGCTCGGAGTCTGCTCAAGCTCTATGGGATCCGCTTCGACATCCTTGTCACTGGGCAGGTAGGAGGTGTTGGGTGAAGGCAATGGGTGGTAGGAGTAGGAGGGGGAGACGGTCATAGCTCTAGAGGCTCAGCCCAGGTCGGTCTCAGGCAGGGAAGTTCGGCCTCATCCCCACGACCATCACTCTGGGCACCGGAGCAGCTTGGCTGGGTGTGGTGAGTCTGACTAACGTGGGCTCCCTTTGGTTGCAACTGCGTGCCCAGGCCTGCCCAAGTGCATACCTGAGCCCCACCCTCCGCCCCCACTCCTCTCCCGTGCATAATGTTGTCTTGTGGCGAGGGCCGGGGAGGTGGTTGAAGGGCAAGCTGAGGGCCAGGGCACAGGTCTGCCCTGCCTTTCCCAGATCACCTTCTTCTGTGATCTGCTGCTGTTGTATGTGGACGAAGAAGCCCATTTCTACTGGAGGACCAAGTATGAGGAGGTGAGCCACGGACCCGTCCAGATCCTTGGGTTCTGTTACACTTTGGAGGATGTTGGTCAGAGCCCTGATATGATGTTCTCATTTGCAGGCAAAGGCTCCGAAGGTGACCACCAACCCCGAGCAGACAGAACCAGCTTCTGCACCCCCGTGCATGGCTGCCCAGGAGTCTTAGAGGGGACCCAGTCTGGGAGCCAGACACCGACACCAGAGTGACCATGCCGAGGCTCCGGTCTCCCACTCACTGGCCTGTTCCTGAGGCCTGTAGCTGTTCCCTGCTGGTTGTGGGGTGGGGGTGGGGGCCCACCTTGGGGACCTCCTGGACAAAGCCCCAGCAGGAGTAGGGATGGGGGAGGGGAGAATTCCACCCTTCCACTCCCAGACAGACTGTCTCTCCCCTGACTCCAGCTCTAGCAGGATGCTGCCTGGGGGAGCCAGAGAAGCCAGTTTCGTATAGAGACCTGCAGGAGAACAGGAGCCACAGAGAAGGGGAGCCCCTGGGATACCCACATGACAGGGCAATGGTCCAGTGGGGCTCCTGCTGTGTCTAGGTCTAAAGAACTCTCTCCCAGCCTCCATCACCAGTGTTTTCAGAGGTGGCCTACTCACCAGCTGTCAGCACTGACCCTCCCACTGGCAATGGCGGACTCCAGCCCTCCTCCCCCTACCTACACCCCATCTTAGGTAGAACCCCTCCCTCTCAGCTGTGCCCCGCTGGGGTCTGTGCAACTGGAGTCTAAAGCAAGGTAGAGAGAAGCCTGACAAGAGGGGTCAGCTGCTCCCATGTTGGGTTGCCTGAGGTGGGTTCTTACCCAACTCTGGGCCTCATCCATGGAATGAGGGGTGTGTAGGAAGATAATCCAACCC
>NW_026058921.1:52270-81645 GCF_023721935.1 Panthera uncia | reverse complement strand
ATAGACTCTTACTAATAAAGTCTTCAGTTTATAAATGCATCTCCCCCTCCCAGCCTCTCTCTCACCCACCTCACAGGGAAATGAAAATCTTTTGCAGAATCAGAGGGCCTGTGTATTCAACATTCTACTGCACAGAACAGAGGGGCTACACGGCTGCTGGGGGTGGGAGTGGGGTGTGGGGGGGAAACATCAATAGCCCTGCCACCAGCAAAACTGTCAAGCAGTTCAGTAAAACCAAAACCTCACTGATGGGGTGGACGGAAGTTATCCTTGGAAACCTATTTCCTGAGGGTCCCAAGGACACGTTGATGTGAGTCACATGTTTTACACGTCTGAGGGTTAACTTTGATCGATGTTTTCAGACCTCACCCAAACCTCACCCAAACCCTCCAGGGCTGTGATAACTCTGCACCCCCAAATGTGGTTTAGGGGCCATGGTCTTCCATGCACAGCATGCAATAGACTGTGTTACAAACGCATGTTCAATTCTTGCTCCCGGATTGGAAGCCTCTCCCTGAGAGCAGGGCCTGGAACTTTCATCCGTGTTTTCACAGAAGATTTGCTGTTCTGTAAATATGTGTTCAGTGTCTTGTGGGTAGACCCAGCCCTGGACCCCACCACAAATCCATGGAATGGCCTTCATAACCTCTCTCTGCCCTCTGCCCTTCACTCCCACCCACCAACCACTCGGTTCTACCTTCTCCTTCATGAAGACCTACCCTCAGGAAAAGACACGATAAAAACCATTCAGGTTGAGGTCAGATGGAATCAGACATTGTGAAAACACAGTGTCCTCCCCCCCCCCCCCCAGGAAACTCAGGGTATTAGTGTCTCCCCCACCTTGACCTAAGGAATTAAATTACAATCGTAGAATTTTAGGCAAACACAGAAGATTATTTTGCTTTTTGTTTCTGAAAAACTGGAAGAGATGTCTCCTCCTACTGCTTCTGAAACCTCACAATGACCCACCACCTGGCATTTCAGCCAAGCCAGCATCCAAGGAACCTCCACCCAGGAGGTCCATCAGCAGCACCTCTGCTGATTTTGCTAATAGAACAAACAGACCCTCTTGGAAAAAATAAAAATAAAAAAAGAGGCAAAAGCAGCTGAACTCTGCTTTCCTGCCCATTTCCTCTGCCTTATTAAGAAGAATTGGTTTTGGTAAGAAACCCTGTGAGCCACAGCATGAAGAACCTCCAAAGTGCGTTCAGGGGGTCACAGGGCACGGAAGAGCACAGAAGGGCACAGGAAACAGGAATTGCAGCCAGCGCTGGTGGGGAAAAGCCTGCGTCTCCAGGTGAGAAATAGGCAAAGACTTTGAAGTCAACCATGTCACTAATAAACAATAAACCGCTTTACCTGATTAAGTGCTAACTGTTTTACAAATATTTTACTAAGATTTTACATGTGTTGTCTCATTTGGTTCTCTTAACACTACAACACAAGAACTACAATTTCACTTAAAAAAACCTAAACAAACAAACAAAAAAAAACAAGGGTCAGAAAGGTTTGATGATATTCCCACCCCTAGAAGTTCAAGAACAGGCCAAACAAACAGATGGTGACAAAAGTCAGAATAATGGCTACTTGGGGTGGGGGGTTGGTCCAGACAGGGAAGGACCACAAGGGCACTTCCTGGGATGGGAGTATTTTAGATTTTGATCTTCACCACAGTAGGTTACACAGGTGAATTTCTAAGTAAAATTCCATCAGGGCTGAATGAGATAAGGGCCTTAAAATAAGGAAAACCAAATAATGCCTGCGCCTCAAATCACACAGTGAAGATCCCAAAATTGAAACTTGGTTCTTCTAATTCCAAAACCTAAACTCTTATCTCCTCTACTTTGTCAAGTTCAGAGAGGGGCGGGAGGGTCATCTATACCCAGACGCCACAGACCCAGTAGCACAGGACTATGGTGTCTCAAATGCCCTCCATGCTTCCCCTTTCTGTTAAGGGAAGGGACCACAGGTAAAGAAAAGCCATAGGCCAAGGTCATGATGCTTGATGGTGGCAATGAAAGCAGAGAGGTCTAAGATCATACCAAAGCAAACACCATCAGATCCAACCCAAACATTTCCTTCCCTTGGAAAGAAAATCTCCCGGCTAACATGAATGCTCCTAAAGTGATTCTAATGAAAGCCTTTATATCTGGCCCAGCTAGGACAAAAACAGCCCTGTCTTTGTTCCACTATTTTAGACACACACAGGAGCCTATGCCCAAGACCTGCAACAAACCTAAGAAACAAGGCGACTGAAATATCCCTCCTGTTCGTGTTCCCCGTGTGGAAGCCACTGTGGCTGGAGGTGGAGAAGTGTGGCTCCGGGGGTATTTTGCACAGATGACAGGCAATCTCAGAGGGTATTAAATGGTAGCCTATGGCGTGGTCCAGCTGGTTCATGGGATAATGATAGTTACCACCTACTGAGAACCCACTGATTTTTTTCACTTCAGATGCCCATATTGGGTGTATAGTAATCCCTGGTTCATGACCAGTATGACTTAGTTGTAAATAATGTGAACTCACCTCCAAAACAAAGCCAGAGCCCCGACAACCCTCCACATCTAAACCACAGGGTCCTCCCTCCCCGCACGTGACATAACCACAACCCATGTTTGCCACCCACTCCCTCCTTTGTACAGTGTTGATTGTGCCCGCGATGCACGCCGTCAGTCCTTTTCAACCAAAAACTTCGTTTTTAACTGTACAAAAATTGTATCCTGCCATATGTAATCTTTTGAGACTGATTTTTTTTTACTTTCGCTTATGATATTGCTATGGTTCGTTCAACTCGGATTTTTCTCCCTAATTCGTTCGCTGCCAGCTAAGCTCGTGCTTTGCTTCCGTGTTCACATTCACCTTTCCAACACCACGAGGCGGGTGCTGCTGTGGTCCTCAATTCGTAGATTAAAAAACAAAACAAATCCAACAGGCTCTGGGGCTTTCCCAGCATCACATAAAAAAAGAAATCAGCTTAGCCGGGATTAACCCCAGACTTGTCTCTAAAGCCTTTGATCTTCCCGATATCATACTCGAGATGTGCTCTCATAGGAGAGGGCTCCCTCATCCTTCTGTGAGAAGGGTCACCAAGGACCCCCACCCGGACCTCAAATAGTCACCGTTGTTATCATCAGCATCATGTGATGGCTAACACACCAGACATTTACATGCCGGGCACTGTCTTAAGCATTTTATAGAGTAGGATTCATTTACTCTCTGCAACTACCGTAAGCAGCAAGCAGTATTCTCTCCGTCTTCCAGACAAACCGAGGCACAGAGATTTGAAGCAATTCGTCAAAGAGGTGGTGGCTCCAGGACTTAAATCCAGGCCCTCCAGCTGCACATCTACACCCTCAGTCTCGAGCTAAGAAGCTGTCTGCCTCTCGGGCTGTAGAGCGGGACAAGCACTGGAGTACAAGTGACTAAGGGAGTCTGCACGCTGCATGGTGGCAGAACCTGATTGATTGATTGACTGATTGATTGGGAAAGGTCCTGACTCTAGGCCTCAGTCTCAGGAGGAGAGCTGCATGCAGGGGCTGGGCAGGGGAGGAGGAGGAAGAGAAAAAGCAGGCTGAAATACAGACAGGCTCAAAGGAGATTAGCAAAGCTCCTGGTCTCGGCCGGGTACTGGGTCTGCAGAGGGAAATAACCAGGTTCTCTGAAAGCCAGGGCTGGAGGGCCAGAGGGCAGTGCGGTGAGGAAAGATAGCACAACAGATCGTTCTGGAAAAACTGACATTCTATTTAGAGTACAGGATTCTTTTATGACCCACTCCCAACACCCCAAGGATTGCGATGAAAATTCCAGCCAGCTTCCAGCAATGGAAGCCATGGGCTTTGAAGTCTGATTGCGCTAACCTCAAATCCCACCTCTGCCACTTGCTGTGTGTGTCACCTTGGCCAACTCATTGTAATTATCTCTCAGCCTCAGTTTCCTCATCTGGAAAGTGAGGATGAATAATAGTACCTATACCTCACAGGCAGTCATGGTATTTCTCCTGCAAACCACTTAGAATCTTGCCCTGTCTCCTAGCAGACGCTCAGTAAACATCAGCCTGTGTTCCTACCACCACCACCTACGGTCGAGAGGATTAAACAACAGAGCAACCGATAAATGTTGGCAATGCCCTTCCCCACCGCCTCCTGCACAGCCACCCTAACCCGTCTTCACCCCACTGCTCAGACGAGACCCTCGCAGACCAGCCTCATATGCCACCTTATCTCTCAAAGGGGCCTTCACCTGATGCATATTCTGAAAGGTGCCTATAAGTCAAAACCTGTGTCCAAGTGATGATGGATTCACAAATCTGAATCACTGGGGGGGCATTTAAAAAATGTTCTGGCCCTACTTTTCTAAGTTTTTACTTAATACGTCCAAGGTGGGGCCCAGAATATGAATTTTGAAAGTGCCTCAAGATCTTTCAGCAACCAGCCAGGCCTGGAAATGACTGATTTAAGACTTGCCTACATTTTTAGGAGGGCGATGTGTGGGCTCACGCTACAGGTACACACACAGACACACACACACGCACTGCTGGGATCTTTTGCAATTGGAGGGGCCCCACTGATAATGCAGGAGACCCTGCTGCAGATAACTAGCAGAGCAACTATTTGCCGAGAAGAGTCTGAGTTATCTATTAACCAGGAGACGTGTCAATACCAGGGAAGCCACACTGAAGCCGAGGGTCTGGTCAGCCTGGGAGGGCCCACGGGGGGTCCAGGTGACACAAATGCCATCACGATAATGCATGCCCCTGTCCTTCCCTTCTGCTCTCAGAAGCTTCTGTTCGAAAATGGTGCTTCCCTCAGTAGAACCATCTGTAGAAGGAAAGTAGGGATATCACCGTCCTCCGTGGCATTTGGATTCCCCTCCTTTAAATCCATCTCTCGTTACGCTTGTGATGAAAATTGTTCGATTCCCTACATATGGTCCCAAGTTATTTGGATTTCATTACACGTGGCAGATTTAGCACATTCTGGATGTGGGCAAACGAGTGTCCACTGGATAACTGTATGGGCATCTCGTAGCACAAATTAATCGCATAGAACAAACCCAGCTCTGGTTACACTGATGGGGCGGTGCTGGTCATACAGCCCAAACCAGCAGGAGGGAAGCAGGCTGGCGGTCACTGCGTGAGGAGCAGAAATGGCAACCGCACAGAGTCACGCTTTTTACCCCCACTACCCTTCAGAAAGGAGAGGAGGAGGAAAAAAGACCCTGTGGAGGCTCACAGTACACAAACGTAACCCAGCCATTCACTTCAAGAGCAACATCCTCTGCGTCACTTCTTCTGACCAGAAGTAGAACATGGCGAGCACCGCACGAAACTGAGAACACAACAAATGTCGTTGCCAGAGGCAGTGACGGTGAGGAGGACAGCAAGCGGCACACGCCTGGTGGCTGCTGGGTGCCAGGCACGAGGCTGAGTGCTTGGTTTTGCATTGTCTCATTTGATCCTCATAACCACCATGACAGGTAGGTTCTAGGATTGTCTCCATTTTGCAGGTGGTAAAACTGAGGCTCAGAAAGGTTAAATAATGAGCTGTATGATCTGGGCGAGTGGGTCATGGAGTTAGTGTTAGGCATCCTCTCAGATGCCTCTCTTAGTCCTATTCTTCTCGAAGGATACTCCCTTCAAAGCCATCTTCCTCCAGGATCCCACTGAGGGTTCTCTTAGGCTCAGTCCTCTCGGCAAAGGACACAGGAGGGCCACAGGCCATGTGAAACACTAAAAATCTTAACCGCTTGGGTAAGCTCCCAGTTCTAAGGAATCACAGGTTCTGGCAGCAGTAGCTCGGCTGGTGGCAGCTCTCCAGGTGGATACCGGGGGGCCAGCTTGAGGGAAAATGCTTCTGGAAAGCGCTCACCTCCAATGGTCAAAGGAACAAGCAGTGCCTGAAAGAAAGTGGGCTCAGAAGGGCTTTTAATTCAAACAAACAGCCTCTGACTTATGACGCGGGGCCTATCAACCAGCCCAGGAAGGAAGAAGAGCCTTGGAGAACGGCGGAACTCAAGTTCAAGTACTGCTACGCACTGGTAGGAGCAGCAGCAATGGTACCCACGAAGCCTCTTTCCTCTTCTACCACCTAGAAAACGGCAACCATATCTACCTCTGAAGGGTGCAGTGTGACTCCGATGAGGACATACACAGGAAACCTCGTAGCACATGTATGTTCTTACTGCCTGTCAAGCATTCTGCGAAGCGTTTGATACCTATTTCTTCATTTTGTTCAATTCTTACAAAATCCCTACAAGGTATCTTTTAAACCACCATTTCACTGACGTGGAAACCACTCCAGAGAGGCTAAGTGACTTGGCCCAGGCCATGCAGCTCAGAAATCATAAAACCTGACCTAGCGTCAAGGGTCCAGAGGTTAGAGCCACAAGCATCAAGGGCCTTAATCTCCACATCCATGAATCTTCTTGTTTCTGCAGAGGGCTTTAGAGAGGCTAGAAAATGGTTAAAACTTTGAGGCCAGTGAAAACCCAGAGAGCCGGCCCCAAGTGACCGTCTGATGACCTACTCTGATGGCCACATGTCCCACACGATTGTCTGTGATGATGAAGAGGCCTATATCTGCCCTATCCGATATGGTGGCCACCAGCCTCATGTGACGAGTGGCCACTAGCAACGTGCCTTGTGTGACTGAGGAAATGATTCTTTAACCTCATTGAATTTTTACTAAATTTCCACTTAAATAGCCTCACATGGCTGGTGGCTGTGTATCAAACGATACACACAGCCCAGGCCTCCCGGGCATGACACGATGAAGGCGGTAAGAACACTCACACTTCCACAGCGGGCCTTAGTGCGAATGAATAAAATAAAATAAATTCTTCTCGCCCCAGAGCAAACACCATCACTATGATCTGGGAACTTTTGCAGCTGGAAGACAGAAATGGCTGATTCCAAACAAATGGCCTCGCCTCATTTGTTTTTCACCCTTTTAAAAGAAAAAAAAAATTAAATGTGTCGTCCCTCACCCCCATTAAATTACTTAGGAAAGGTTGTCACTTTTTTCTGGCGACAAACTCCTTGGATTTACAATGACATAAGGGCTAAAATATGGTAGAAAGGAAAAGCCAGAAGAATAAACAAGAAGAGGCCCAGCACTCTCTAAGGTGTCATAAATCAAGAGGAAATCGACTCAGGGAGCTAAAAGCTTCCAAACATTCTTCCTCTTGAACTATTTTAAGCAAGCAACACACACAATCTCTTGGAGGTGATTTCATTCACAGCAACACAGGAGAAGCAAGGAGCTTGGCAGGATAGTTCTTTCAACATGCAGAGAAACAAATACCTACACCTCAGCCCTCGGGCCTGTCGGGTCAGCCACCCCTCGAAGCGAGGTTACTGTTTCAAGGCACCGACGTGACTCAGTTGTCCAGGAGCAGCGAGGGTTTCCCTGGCCTGGCTCCAATTCCTCTGGCCCTCTTCGACCAACCCATTCATTTCTTTGTGCCTCATCCCCACCCAGGCCACTCCTGAGGAGTGAAGGAGCAGGGCGAGTGGGGACTCTGGAGCCCCACAGACCTAGGTTTGCATCCTGCTGTGTCGTTTACCCGCTATGCCACTTGGACTTCTCTGAGCCTCGCTTTCTTCAACTGTAAAATGGGGATAAGAAGACACATACTTCATGTGTGTGATTGGTGATGGGTGATTCTAAGAATTACATGGTGGAACACACGTGGAGCACATGGCCTAGGGCCTGCTACTTTGGAAAGGCTCCGCGTACGGTAGGTGTGTGTTGGGGGTCAGAGTTGAGAATTCAGTGTCTTAGCTTCTCTGGCTAGGAAGGGACCACGGTGTGACTGGACGAGGGGCCTGGAGGAAGGCTGCCTGGGTTTGATTATAGTCTCCACCTCTTATTAGCTGCATGACCTCTCTGCACCTCAGTTTCCTCTTCTCAAAGGTGGAATAAAATAGTACCCACCTTATTTACCAATGCGATAAATAACTTTATTACAGTGTGCCATTACCATTCTAGATCTGACTCTGCCCTTTTCATGCAACCCTAACAATTTAAGCTTCTCGTGGGTGTTCTCTGGTGATCCTTCCAGATGAGTGAGCCAAAGCAGCATAGCTGTGAAGTGAAGGGAAATCACCATCCTGGGTGGGGCAGAAATGAGCACTCTAGAACAATGATTCTTTTACCACTGGTAATAGCTAATGTCTGAGTGCTCACTGAGCACCAGACTTCCCGGGAACTCTACCCACATGGTCTGGGCCCCACTCCAGGCCACTCATATCAGAATTCCTGAAGGTGGGGCCTTAAGATACACACATACACAGGTGTGTGCGTATTTAAAGCTCCACAGTTGATTCTAATGTGAATTTCGGGTCAAAGAGCCACTGAAACAACCTTATGAGACAGGAATGATGGTAAATACCCATTAAACAGGAGAAGAAAACTGAGGCTCAGAGACCAGGTAACTAACTAGTTGGCAGTCAGGCAGTGGTGACTCTTTGGTGTTCTACCTCTCTGCCACCCCGTGTTGGCATGTCCCTCCTGAGGAGCGGGAGGTCACGCTATCTAACAGACACTTGGCCACTCCCGATGCTTTTCTGAAACTGCCCCGGGGACCCCTTTGCCTTTTCAGAGCACCCAAAAAGCTTCTCTCTCCGGCTAAATTTCTGACCCAGATTTGACCTCCATGAATCCAAAGCTGCCTGAAGTGGAGTCTCACTTTCCAAGGACTGAGGGATACATACACACAGAGCAATCCACAGGACAACTGGACCTAATTAAACAGATCTCATGTTAATGACAGGAAACCAAAGACTTGATGGTCTTCATTAAAGGCTGCTGGCTGCCTGTGAAGAAGCTAGAAAGCAAATTTCAGGGGGCTCTTAAGGCTATCAACCAAGGAATTATATAAGACCAAAAATAAATCTCTACTGCCTGAGGCCCTATCTGACCTTGCTGGACTGTGTCTACTGCAGGTCAGACGAAGAAGGGCAATGTTTCAATCCATCATACGATTAAGGGCATTCAAGGCGATCTGGAGGCCAACCTCCTACTTGATATCTCTATATAAAAATGCGAGACAAGCAACCAAACTCACACTCAGATCTTTGGCTCATTCCGGCTTCTTCCACACACAGCTGTTCTCATTCTAAGCAATGGCCACTCCCTTCTTTAAAGTGCTTGGACCATAAACCTTGGTGTCATACCAATTCCTCGCTCATACCTCACACATCTAAGCGGTTGATATAACATCCCATTGGCTCTAACTTCAAAATACACCCATAACCTTCTCTGCTGACACCCAGTCCAAGCCACCACCCTCTCTTGCCTGGATTACTGCAAGAGCCTCCCAAGTAGCCATACTGCTTCCATTCCATACTTGACGCGTCAGTCCCTTTCCAACATGGCCGAGGGGGTGATCGCGTTAAAATACAAATCGGATCGTGCCATTTCTGCGCATAAGTCCCTCCAGTGGCTCCAAGCAGACTCCGGATGAAAAGTCGAGGTGCCACACAATGGCCTACAAGGCCTTACCTGACTAAGCACCCCTCTACTTGCTCTCTGACTGCATCTACTCCCCTACCCTCACCCCATCCCAGCCACACTAGTTTCCTGGAACCCACCAGGCACTTGCCCTGATTCTTCCAGAATGCCTCACTCTTCTCTTCTCCTCATCGACCAGGCCTGCACCCTCTCCTCCCCCAAGCCTCTTATATTCATGCTCTCTGTCACCAGACCTGGAATCGTGCCCAGTGTACACAGTAAGTCTTCAATAACTATTTGTTGGATGAAAAAGTGGATATACCCCGATCTTAACTCTTAGCCTCTCCTGTGCTCCAAACCCCCAGACCCTGCCACTGCGACCACCATCTGTCTCCTCAAAGAGCAACACGGTAGAAGACACACAGGCCTCTCCTTGGATACTTTACAAGCACACTGGACAGGTGGGGCTCAACTGCGATACCTTTTCAGAGGCAGCTCCACCACGGAGCCCTGTCATACGGCTACTGAATTGGGTCCCAGCCTAATGCTGGCCTGCCTGGCTTGTCCCTGGGCAGATTAGATCCAGAAGAACAGCTGCAAGCAACTTGCTTCCAAAGCGTGTCCTCGTGTACAACTTGACTTACCCAGCTGCTGAGATGGGTTAGAGACGCTGCACTCGGTCCCTGGTTTTCACAGAAGCAACTTTTTTGGCTGTATGTTCTGCCTTTTACAGAACACTTCATTTCCAACTTGGGGATCCGCATGGTGGATGGACTGGTGGGGAAGAGGAGGGATAAGCCACCCCATTCACAGAGCCTCTCCCAGTGACCTTCCCAAGCCCTGCGCAAACTTTGTGACCGCGGGCTACAGACCGGGGTTCAGAACCCACACACCTTGGAATGCTGAACTCCACGTCTCAGTGCTCAGAGTCCCTGGCAGCCTGTCATCCCACTTACTCTTACTTTCCCTCCTCTTTGAAAAACCGGGCCTGCCAACTGCAACAAACGGCATTTAAAAATATCTTGCTGGATTATACAGCCCTGCCTTCTAAATTCCTCACAATGCCTGTCTCTGTCCCACATAGTATAAAGAAGGGTGTAGCATAGTTAATTTTTTTTTTTTTCTAGCTGCTCCCCTGCTATAAATACCCAAGTCTGGGGAGGCGGGCTTCCAACACCGGCTGCATGAAGACACCTCGGGGCCAGTCTCACCACAGTGCCGGCTGCGAAGGCCCGGACACAGCTGTTGAACGGTGAAGTGTTAGGTCGGCCAGGAGGAGACAGAACTCATCCTTCTGATAAAAGACGGGGGAATAAAAACTCTAATACGGTAATTACAGCTAATCCCAATATGGAAAAGGCTGGTGTGTGTAGTCCTACGACCCAGCCAGGTCTTCAGAGCCCACGTCCAGCTCCATCCAGGGCTGTTTCTTTCCCAAGGATACTAATCACAGGGCTCGACCTTAAGAAAGTGATTCCACAGTGTCTTTGTGGGGTCTAGGAACATTATCAGAGACAGAAGGGCCCTTGAAGAATCCAGCCCAACCTCTTCACACCACAGATAAAGCAACAGAGAGCCAAGAAGACAGAGTGATTCACTCCAGGTCATGGAGGGGCCATGCTCCAACACAGAATTTTCTGGATCCAAAACCCTCTGCTCTCTGAACCAGACTGTCCTAGCTGCCTGCACACATACACTTGCTCGGTGCATGAGCTTCAGCTTGTTTATTAACTGCTCTCCTCATAGAAAATACTGATTTTAATATTTTAAAAGAGAAGACTAAAAAAATACTTAATTTTTAACCAAAACTTGGCCTCAGTTTTAGGGATGATTTTCATTCACTGAAAGGCCTATTTCACCCTCTTTGGGGTCCAATGTAGTCTCTCCCCACCCTAATCTGGTCTCTCTGGTACGTCCAAGTTCAGTTTCCCTATTTAATTTTTCCATCATGGGCCTGAACCAACCCCTGCCTCAACTTCTGGAGAACAACGGACCCCAAATATATATATTTCACTCACGAGAGCTCTTTCAAGTGACAAGAAAATTCCTTCACTGGGGTCAGGAAAAGGACTAACAGCAGAGTTATTAGCTAGGCCATTGATGATCTATCACATTTTATTATTGTCAGCAGAATTCAGCTGGACCCTAGGGAGTTCAATCCAGATGGCACTGAGCTATACAGTGGTTCCACATTATCAAACATTTAACGAGACAGAAATCTTTATTATCAATGCTCTGGAAACACCTTCACCGAGAATTGGGAAGCGACGAAACCTCTCTGAGAATTGACCCATTTTCCCAAATGACAAACTCTAAACTGGAAATTGAACATATCCGGTTGGACTCATAACCAAAGAAAGTTCTGGGATCCTAATATCTTATCCTGTTTTATGTCCCTCTCTACCTCCAGGTTGGAGAATCCTGCCTTGGCAAGAGTCAATCGAAAGGCCTCATTTAACGAGTTTGTCAGCCCTGACCTTCATTTGGGACTGGGATTGCTTTGGCCTGAGACACTCCGTTCGGGGGCCTAGAAGAAATGCTGAGTCTGGAGCCAAGTCGAATGGGAGCAGAAGGCTGATCGAAGCCTTCTTCTTCATGTCCCCTCAACCCAAGTCTGCTCCCCTCCAGTCCTGTTTCATTGCTTGCACCGCTAGGACAACGGACGGGGGCCTGTTTGAGGCCAAGCTTTCAATCAACAAGAGGGGTGACGGGAGGTCTGGGGCTGTGGTTAAGATGCAGCCCTGGGGAGCAGACACACTCGATTTCTGAATTATAAAATTGAGTATTGGAAAAGCTCTCTTTCTGCACTCTGGCAGGCTTCTTAACATCTGGATAAAAGATGTGGGAAAGTTGTCCTTTTCCACTGTGTTATCTGCCCCGCTCTCCTTGTTATGCATCTGAATCTTCCAGCCAAACAGTGTTGCCTGCTGTTCTCCAACACACACACTTTGGCTTCCAGGTCTTTGAGCACATCGATCCCTCCGTCTGGAAGCCCCTGCACTCTCTGCACCCCCTTCTGCTCCCTGTCGCAGCCCCACATGCCCAAGTCCCACTGGCCTGCATGCCACGTCCTCCGCAAAGCAGCCCAGCCTCCCTCCCACCCAGCCAGCCAGGCCTCATCTACCTCACAGGAGAGCTTGGGAGCAGGAAGGCAAGCAGCTCATGGAAAGCACCCACGTCGGGCAGTGGCACGCAGGAAGCGGAGGCCGTCAGCACCACCCTTGTTAATGGAACACAGGGATCCCAGACTTCCTTGTAAGGATCCGTGTGTGTGCTTTGCTTTCCCGACTAGACTTTAAACTCCTTGACAGGCGAAGGGCGTCTGGGTCGCTCAGCTGGTTAAGTTTCTGACTGCGGCTCAGGTCACGATCTCACGATTGCTGAGTTTGAGCCCCGCATCGGGCTCTGTACTGACAGCTCGGAGCCTGAAACCTGCTTCAGATTCTGTGTGTCCCCCTCCCTCTGCCCCTCGCCACTCGTGCTCTGTCTCTGTCTCTCTCTCTCAAAAACAAACATTAAGTAAATAAATACACTCCTTGACAGGCAAGATCAATCCTTGTCCTCCTCCAATCTGTCTCCATTGCCTCGTATGGAGCTGGCGCTCGGTGAGCAGTCGGTTAATGAAGCCGGCGTGGCATTTCTTAGGCTTTACTTGGGCTGCGTTCCTTAAGCTTCTCCTCCCAATTCGGCATGCAGCTCCAGACATGCCGCCAAAGCTGCAAAACCATTTAGGCCTTTTTTAAAACAAGCAAGAAGACCACAAAGTATGTTTACATGACAGGCCAGCAAAACACAAAACACCTGCTGTCCTGTGGCTCGGGACTCGGCAGCTGCAACAAGCGGGGTCCGATATCCACAGTGGAAATGCTCCCTGGGGCCCGGAGCTCTGAGCGTGCAATGCCGCTGTCATCTGGGCAGGGGCAGGCAGCAGCCCAGGGAGGCGAGTCTGATCTCACTGCCCACTGCCAGCCCGCTTCGTCTTGGGGATGATAGAGCCATAAATGAGCGGGTGCAAGGGTGTTTTTTCCAGGTTCCAGGACTTCCTCCTACCTATTCGTCACCCAAGGAAAGCCTTGTGACTAATACTTGTCACCCTGGGATCTGGGTCATGATCTTCCCCTGCACTAGATAGAGTCTCCCACTATGGCAAAAGCAAACATGACCAGCACAAGTCTGCAAAAATACAGCAATAATTAGAATTAATATCTCATGTGCCAGAGTACAAAGTTCCTTCCAGACGCTTTTATTAAATCCTCACAACCATCCTAGGAGTTGGGTACTCTTTTCAGTCCTGTTATAGAGCAGTGTTTCTCGTCAGTGGTTAATTCTGTCCCCCAGGGGACATCTGGCAATGTCTGGAGACGAAACTGGTTGTCACGGCTGGCAGCAGAGGGAGTGGGGGATTGCGCAGGACTGCCCCACAAGAAAAACCAGCCGGTCCGAAATGTCAACAGTGACAAGGTCTGAGAAATCCTATTACAGAGAAAGAAGCGAAGGCACAGAAGTTAACCTGCCCAGGGTCACACAGCTCACAAGCGAGGGCACCAGGAGTGATACCCAGGCAGTCCGACCCTGTGCTATGCCCTTAACGCTAAACCCAGCGGCCCTGCCATCCCAGGAGCACGGACAACGCACCGGGTGTACTGGCCCCTCACTTACAGTAGATAAATGGAGAGCTGGAGCAGCTTACTTGAGGCAAAGCAACTTGGGACCCAACTCAAAGCCAAAGCATTTCAGGGCTTGCTATGCAGACTGCTTCTCTCCTTGGGCTCCCCGCATTGAGACTTCACCCTGTGAAGATTCCACCGTAGTAGATTCTGAGGAGGAAATTTCTGAGGAAATCAAAAGGCTTTTCTGCCAACTCCAGAGCCAGTAAGTGAGTTGAGCTCTCAGAGACCAGTGGCCTAAACACAGGGTCCCTTAGGGTGCTTTCCTACTGTGTTTCTGTTTCCTCCTTCCCTGAACTGACTCACCGTCCATCAAAGTTTTGCAGTAGAGACTACAGCCTTTCCATTCAATTGGGTTTATTGATCACTAAGCAGCTGACACTTGTAAGGCCCTCCCTGGGCAGGAGGGCTCCCTGCCTCCTCGATACCTCCCGGCCCCGGTCCAGGAGCAGCAGTGATGGCTGAAGATCGATGGCACCTGAAGAGCACATTCTGGGACAGCTGGCAAGCTGCATTTAAACAGAATCACTCCGCATCCTTTGTTGGAAGATCCATGCCCGGACCTTGATGCCTGGTCTTCAACACTGGTTATGAAGATTCAGTGGCCTAACATATTTAAAGTACCTGGACACAGCAGGCTGTTAACAGACAAAATCTATAATAAATACTGCTGTGGCTGTGAATTTGACCCTCACTGCCATTAGAAGAGGGCCAAATACCTGTTCCTTACTACCTTTATTTCTGTAATTCTCCACAGGAAAAGCACAGACCTGAGGCTTCAGCAATATGGGGCTTGGTCCTGGCATGGCTGTGACCTAGCTATGAATTCTGTGAAAGGGCATCATGTTCAATGGATTTTTATGGGGACCTGGTAAGATCATGGATGAAAAATGTTCAAGGTGCTGCGGAAAGGCCAGGCCTATTATTACATACAGGTGTCGAAGTGTGGAAACAGAGGCCAGAGCATCCACCCACTGTCCTATCTGGCAAAGGACAGACAGTGACAGTGAGGTGGGATAAGGACCAGCCTGAAGATTATCAGCAAGGTGTCTCTGGCTTGTTTTGGAACTTAGGTGTCCTTCATGTCTCCCAGGAGGGTCTTGGCAGTCCATTGTCTTAGTTCCTTCTCAGATTGGAGGCAGGGGTGTGTGAAACTTCTGAGCAAGAGTCATCAACCGAGACTGCCCTCAGGGGTAGCTCTGTGGGCAAGGGAGGGGTGGGGTTGCTATTCTTAGGGGAACTGGCTGTCTCTGTCTCTCAACCCAATCCTCCTGTGGATTTATCTGTTGCCCATTAGACTTTTGCTGTGACACCCCCACTCTGGGTATTACACACTGAAGGAATCTCCTATTTACATTTGAAATACAAATAAAACCCCTCCATTTACCTTTACCCGTCACTGCTGGCCTTGGGAACCCTGCCAGAAATTAGGGTATCAAAGGTTGAATGATGCCCCTAAGGCTTGGGTACCCCCAAAACACTGCCTCTATTCATCAAGGACTCGAAATTCTCTGCCATGGTAGAAAAGGGGGAAGGTTCTTCCATAGTGTCCAAGGATTGCATGTTAAATTTCCGGAATTAAACAATTCTGTGTGGCAGAATCAATTATTTGTATGACAAATACTTAGGGAGCACCTGCTACGTGCCAGGCGCTGTGTTAAGGCAGAGGGGTGACAACGAGCTCACGGGGAAGCAGGAAACAACCCAAGAATAAGCTCTGGGTGCCGCGGAACCATGAAGGAGAAGTGGCTCTTCCAATCGGGGGTGGAGGAGTCAGGTAAAACTTTCTGGAAAAAGCAGAACAACTCCACCTTGTTCCTCTAACTACTTAAGGCTGGGTTGCATTTCTCAGGCACTCAAGGGAAAAAAATAAGTTTTCATTTCCAAAGCTTGCTTTGTTTCAGTTTTACCAGCTCCCTTGGCTTCAGTAAAATAGTCAAGGAGAAGGGACACTCCCTCAGACTACCCAGGTGTGGAAACTGATTAAATAGCAACTAGCAGCTCAATTAACCCTTGCCCCTTTGGTTGATTATCTCAGTGAAATCTTACAATCTCCTTGCTAAATGAGTCCTACAACTAGAAGAACGACACATCCCCACCGTAGATGCAGCCCTCTTATTCCTTGGCTGGAAATGAGATCGTTGGGACTTGCCTCAGCTGATAGATAACTGAATAATTCAGAAAAGTCCTCACTCACTGTTTTGCCTACAGACTCTTAGACTGCAGTGGTATTGCTACATTGCCTGTACTAATGAAGCGCCAGACAGGCCTTCCTTGACTGTCATTTAAATTAGCTCTGGCCACACTATACCATTATCTTGTCTCTCTCTTTTTTTTTTTTTAATAAAATTTACTGCAATCTGTATTTGTCACTTGTTTATAAGCTTCATGAGAGGAGGACCCTCCTCGCCCCCCTCTGCACTTAATCCACAACACTTTTAACAGTAGTGGGCACAGGGTCAGTTCTCAGTAAGTATTTGCTGAATGAACTGCTACCATTTACTGAGCATGTACTATGTGCTAAGATCTTTAAATCTATGATCTCACCCAATCCTCATACCAACCTTATGAGTTAGGTGCTCTTATTACCTTCCCGCCCACCCAACCCCCATCCATTTTACAGATGACAACAGTTAAGAAAAATGCCTCAGGTCACTCATATAAATAGCAGAGGTGAGCTCCAAACCCTCGCTGGGACTCCAAAGTTTGCACTCTTTACCACTGTGACAGAGCTACTATCCTCCTGCACTTCCTGGTTACAGCTTTGGAGTCAGAATGTTCTAAGCAAAATCCTATCATTTAACACAGAGCCTCGGAATTGGAGAGGATTTTCTCAAATGCTCTGGACCCTCATGAAAGCTTCCTAAGACAAAGGGCCAAGAAGAAACCCAGAAGCGAGTCTCAGCATCAAACTCACACACAGGGATATGAAAGAGAGGGCAGGGAGGAGGAAGGCAGTGAATGCAAGAAACTTCTATTTTCTGCCAGGTCCGTGTTTATAAATACCACTCTATTAAAGTGGTTTCTCTACGTCCTGTAAGGAAGCCATGAAGATATCATCACTTAATGACACTACCCTGGGAACACGGACATCGATACCAAACGAGCAAGTGATATTGAACTACTGCTGCTCTGTGAAGCTGAGATCATGTCGTATAAACACTACAGAACTTTTATCATCCATCTTGGGCTGAGCAAAACCATATTTGCCCAGCACTCTGAGTAATGGCCAGGAATAGATGGATTAGGGCCCTTAAATTCCTGGTTGGAAGACATTAAAAGTTTAACAGCTCTATATAGCTGAGTCAAATACATGTGCCCATGCTGTATAATTAGCAGGCACAACAACAATAAAGATATAATTGGAAGGGAAGACCAGCAGGACAAGAATATGAACCGGCACCCTCCTCCCGGGTGTAGCCATTTCTCACTTGGTCTTCAGCTGTGTAAACGGTAACCTTGCTGGCCTTGGGCTTCAGTGTAACAAAGGTTTGGATCGCCCATTCCTTTCGGAAGCAATTTCTGCTTCCCTCTGAAGTCAGCTTTCAGGCATAAGTAATTCATTGCTCCTATACCAAACATACATCCCACTTTGTCTAAAAAGACTTCATAAATCAGCCTAGTTATTGTTTACTGAGGCCAGGTTCTCACCTACAGAAAATGAGCATCCATGTTACTAAGTGGAAGCTAATGGTCGCCTTGCCTGCAAGAGACTTCCCTGGAGACCAGGGAATGCACAGAGGGAGATGCTTGCTCTGAACATCCAGGGAGCTTTGCTGTCAAGTGCAGTCCTGCCATCTTGACCACCGTGGCTTAAGAAGGATTGCTCGGGGGCACCTGGGTGGCTCAGTCGGTTAAGCGTCCGACTTCAGCCCGGGTCACGATCTCGCGGTCCGTGAGTTCGAGCCCCACGTCGGGCTCTGGGCTGATGGCTCAGAGCCTGGAGCCTGCTTCGGATTCTGTCTCCCTCTCTCTGCCCCTCCCCCATTCATGCTCTGTCTCTCTCTGTCTCAAAAATAAATAAACGTTAAAAAAAAATTTTTTTTTAAAGAAGGATTGCTTGGAATGGGAGAAGAGGGTCAATTAGGGAGTCAAAAACCCATCCTGCAAAGAAAATCCCAAGGAGTGATGACCCTAGATAAGAAATGGCCCTTTGGGATAAGCCCTTTAGTGGAAGACACCTGTGTTCTAGCAACTTCTGGCTACTCTGCATCTTCAGGGGACCCTGGAGAGGCAGCTGTTCTTTCTAGCTCCAATTTGCAGTTGGAAAAACTGAGAAGTTCCTCAACCTGCTGGGCACCAGCTGTGTGTGAAGGGCATTTTGGGTTTTGTTTGGCACATACTGTTCCATTTTTGTTCTAGTCTGGTTTATAGGCACAGGGCCTCAGTCTTTTCTCCTAGGGGGCTTTACTTCTTTGAGCTCAGTCTGGGCCTCCCCCTCAGCCCAAAGTACAGGATTCTTCCCCTGGGCTAGGATGGTGGGTGGAAATCCCCCTGCCCTCCACTTCCTCTCCTGGAGCACACATTTGCTGCCACAAACCCAGAGGGCAAAGCACAATTATCAGCTGTGACATCATCAACAGAGATTCTGGGCTGACCTGAACTCTGACCTAAGAGGAGGAAAATTAAAAGGCAAATGCTCTTCTCTTCCAGGCATCTCCTTTGGTGGTGCCAGAATTAAAACCAAAACCAAGGAAGGTCTAAGCAAAGCCATGCTGCTACATACAAACTATCTTCTAGGCCTCTAAATGAGGCCTCAAATGTCAGCTGCCCTCCTTGGTAACTGGACTAATTAAAAACAAAGCTGTTACCTCCTCCCTGATGGCTAAAAGCTTGAACTCTGGAGCCTGCCTAGGCTCAAATTCCAGCTTTGTCACTTAATATCTGTGTAGTCTTGTGCAAACTGCTTAACTGCTGGGTACCTTGGTTTGCCCATCTGTATGATGAGGATAATACTATGAAGTACCTACCTAATAGCGTTGCTAGGGTTTCTTAACCTCTAAAGTGCTAAGAACAGTGACTGAGAATACTGTTAAGTGTGCTCACTTTAAATTTTAGTTATTACGATGTTCAACCACATTTAAAGTTGACTCCCTTTCTCCCTTTTCAGTACCCACCTGGCCTCTTCTGCTGACTACTTGTTTGCCACTGAAAGCTGTCCCAAAAATGGCCTTCTGATCCGACTGCATGGATGTCTAGCCATTGTACCATTCTAAATAATTTATGGTTTGCTGACTTCTGAAACTGGAGTCTGGTAGGCAGTTTGCTGTTAAATGTATGTCACACCCTAACCTTACCAGGGAGAAGGTCAAGTGCTTCCCTTCCACCCTTTGCACTGAAGTCTTGTCCTCCTTCAGAGAAATGCAACTACTGAGTGGTTCCTTCTTCATCACGCAGCTGCCCACCCCCCACACCTCTTCCCCATAAGCAAGTCTGTTGGATCATCATCTCTTTCAGGAAAGCCCATAAGGCTGCGCATTTAGTACAACACAGGGTTTTAATCAATTGCTCACTCGGTTGGTGACAGCTTAGAAATTCAGGCCCTAGGAGCCAAGTATGTGGTTCTCTTTCCAGAAAGGGGATTCAGCAGTCAATTTCCATTGTTTTGGGCACATACAGGTAAGAACCCACCACTACTTCTCCACCTTCCAGGAGAAGGCCTGAAGTGCACCCTTCAACCCAGCAAAGCCCAAGGCAGCTGCACCCGATCCTGGTCCTCTTGCTCCCTTCCTCCCCTCTCACTTATCCCAAACTCAGGTCTTAGAGTTTGGATCCTCTGGCTGCTGCTATTGGGCTATAGGGTCAGAACCACAGTCCCTCTGCCCTGCTGTTGGGGAAAGACCACTAGCGACCCAGTTAAGCAAGGCAAAGAGAGGCAGGGCAGTAACCTTCGTGTCAAGTGAAGTTAAGGAATGGCTTGGTCAAGAGCCTCAATCAGTGAACAGCATCCAGATAGTGACAACAATACGAAGAACACAATGTTCAACCTCAACTTTATCCTCCAAAAGACAGGCATCAGAAGAACTATCTTTGGCAAGAGCCATTTAATGGACTCCACCCTCAGAACAAACGCTTTCTCCCAGATCCTGGCACACTCAACCAGCTTCGCCCTTGGTAGCCCAGGGCGGGATTTCTCTCCCATCCGTCCATGGCCGAGACCCGCACACTTACCATTGGCGTTCTTGCCACAGATGAGATGTTCATAGGGCTGCAGGACGCCCCAGAGCTCCGCGTCGTTGTTGATGACCATCTCCAGGGCCTCGGCGGACACCTCCCCGCCCCCAGCCCCTCCACCGTCGGGACTCTGGCTGGCCAGCACCCTGGCCCGAATCTCCTCTACCAGGTTCTCCATGCAGGCGGTGAGCGAGATGGCCGCGTACTCGTGGATGCGCACGGAGATGCGGGTGTCCACCATCCAGCGGAAGAAGCGGCCCACGGAGAAGGTGAGGCCACAGCGCGCGGACTTGCCCCGGCGCAGCCCGTCCCCGGCGCTCATACTATACAGTGACAGCGCCTTGACCGCAGCCAGCGCGCAGCTCTCGGCCAGCGCCCAGCTGTGCACCAGGCGCACGGCGCTCTGCACCTCGAAGCGGGTGCACTTGGCGTGCAGCACGCTCAGGCGCTGCGCCTCGCGGGCCACTCGGATGAGCGCCCTGCGGAGCAGCCCAGCCAGGCGTCGCACCGCCTCGGCGGAGAACAGGGGCAGCCGCCGGCCGCCGGCGCCTTTGCGAAGCACCCGGGCCACGTCTCCCTCCGTCCAGGGAAACTCCTCCAGCTCGGGGAGGCGCGGGCAGCGCGAGAAGAGGTCCGCCACTTCGGGGTCCTCGGGCAGCACCGTGTTCACCGTGTCCCAGCTGTTGTGGCGGCTGTTCATGGAGCCGGAGTAGCACCACCAGGCCGCCCCGCGGTGCTGCTGCGCCGAAGAGTTGAGCGCCTGCGAGTTGGACTTGGAGGACGAGAGGCTGAGTGAGCGGCACGAGTCCCCGGCCCCATACCCGGAGTCCAAGGTCAAGTCCTCCAACGTCTTCAGAGTGGAGCTATACGTCCCGGCCATGGGGAGCCTGCCGGTCGCGGCCTCGCCGAGCAAGGGGCGCTCACAACTCCATGCTTCCTTTCCCAAGTGGGCAGAAACAGACTCTAGGCTCTCCGGGACGCCCTCCTTCCTCTCGGCGTCCACATCGTCCGCCCGGAGGCCGGGGGGAAGGCGGGAGAGATTCTCGGCGGCCGGGGCCCCACGCGCCCGGCGTCCGAAGCGAAGCTGTCACTGGAACGGTCCCCGCCGCTCCTCCTCGGCACTCCCCCCGGCCCACCTCAGCTTCCCGCCGGCAGAGCGTCTGGCCTCCGCAGAGAAGGAATCCCCAGCGAACAGGGCGGCGGCAGAAGGAGGCGGCGGCTCGCGGCGCCGCGCGAGTCCAGAACCAGCCGGCGAGAAAGCGCTCGGCAAACTTCTGCGCGGCGCGGGCGGCCAGCACAGCTGGGTACCGGGCCGCCGCCGGCATGCAAATAACCCGGGGCGCCTCACCAATCATCGTCCGCGACGGGCATGAGCTGCACCAATGATCTCCTCGAGGGGCGGTCGCTATGCAGATTTCACTGGGCTGCGGGTGAAACCCCGCGGCGGCGGAGGCGGGGCTGGAGGCCGAGGGTCGGGTGAAGCCGCTGGGATGAAGGTGGAGGAGGGGGAAGGGAGAGTCGGCGAGCGGCGGAGCGCGCTGGGAGGTGGTAGCAGAGACCGGGAAAGGAGGGGTCGAAGCGTTAGGCTCGGGAGCTGACGATTTAAAGAAAAATTTAAAGGAAAACCCCCTGTGAGCAGCCCCCCGCCCGCCGTCCAGGCTTTGGGCGTTCGTAGCTCCTTTTCAAGCCCTCTGCAGCCTACCACCAAGGCTGACTTATCAAGTGTGGGTCTGGAGGTGGGAGGAGTGGGGGAGGGGGCACAAACCAGGCACCCCACCTCCCTCTGGGACTTTCTGGCAAGCCTCTCCCGTTTTTCTAGATGAATGAAACTCCTCTTGTGTTTAGAGGGAGGAGGGACGCCCCTTCTTGCTTCTCCCGAATCCGTCTGGTTTTCTTTACGTTGCCATCCAGGTTGCAAACGGAGCAGATCTGATGAATAGACTGGCTCCAGGAGGCCTGTGATCCCCTCTCTCCCCACCACTTGAACTTACGTAGTTTTCTGAGTATTACTCGGGGGAGAGGGTCCTAATTTGTGTCAGATTCTCAAAAGGGCCCGTGACTTCTCTGTTACAGCCGTACAGTACTGCTCGCTGTCAGGTGGATCCTTTCTGTCTGAAGTGCGAATGTCCCAGCGGGTGTGTGAAGGTGAGACATTTACCGAGTATTGGCCTGCGCTCCGAACAGCTGGCTGCATGCACCACCTCCTAATGGTGTACCAGTGGGCAAGCCCCCTGCCCCCTTGGGACTTGGTTCCCCACCCCCCACCCCCCGGGGTGAAATGAGTGCTGTCCTCCAAAGCGGCGCCGTTGTAAACCTGTTTCAGGGCCTGTGTCCAGAAGCGGTCAGTGGGAGCGCGATTCGTTTCCAGCAGCGCCACGCCCAGTCCACTCCGTCCGGCTGCTGTCCTGCAACTGTTCGCACACACGTGCTCGAATGTGCATATGCCCCCTCCAGTGGAACCGCAAAGTCAAGGAGGAGATTGTGCACGCGTTGCCCCCCAAGTCAGCTTCCCGTGCTCCTGAATGGCTCCTTTGTGCTCTATCTTACACAGTTCCAACCTGAGGCCGTGAGGTGGATACGAATTAGAAATATCTGGTTTGTCTCTTTCCTTCTGAGATTAATGGCCCTTCCCCTGTGGAACTCCTTTTTTCTTTAGCAGTTTGCCTTAATTTGGCCTTTCTGCGGTCTTTATTTATGCAATATCGCCGCCTCATGGTCGGAAGTGGAAACCGAGTCCAGGATGAAAGTGACACGGGACCCAAGTTCACAGAGATCAAGTTAACAGAGGACACAAGATGTGACTACATCTCATAGAAGTGACATAAGAAGTGAAAAGTAGGTATTGAGGTTCAACTTGCCAAAAATTCGAAAACAAATATGATGCAATTTAAAACTTAGTAAGGGAAACATAATTTTAAAGCAAATGTCGCCCTCTAATGGACTTTTAGAAGAAATTCCCCACAAGTTTGGGTTTTTTTTCTTTTTGTTGTGTGCATACTTAATAAGCAGAGAAAATTTCTTTTTTAAATGTTTAATTTTTAAATGTTTATTTTGAGAGAGCGAGAGACAGAGAGCGGGCGGGTAAGGGGCAGGGAGAGAGGGAGACACAGAATCCGAAGCAGGCTCTAGGCTCAGTACAGAGCCTGTGGCTGGGCTGGGACTCACCAACCATGAGATCATGACCGGAGCCAAAGTCAGAGGCTTAACCCAACTGAGCCACCCAGGCTCCCCAGCAGAGAAAATTTCTGAACTGGAAATTTACAACAGGGAATTTACTGAATGGAAAAGTTATCTGGGAAAGAGCCAATGGCATTTATCTTATATTTAAGTGACTTGATGGCATAGAAGTGTAAATATAATCAAACAGGCTACAGCCAAATTTAAGAATATTGTGTATATTAAACTACACCGCAAGGATTTGTTCCACAAAATTCAGCCCTGGAAAATAATACTGGAAAAACAACTGAGTTTCATTAATAAATTACAAGGAGAGAAAGAGATGGATAGGAAACCTATACACTAAAAAGGACTTAAGCCATATTGACTAATTAGCCATAATGTGTGGAATGTATTTGGAATTTGATTTTTTTAAATCAATAAACATTTGACATTATGAAACAATTAGAAATCAGGAACACCGCCCAGATCTTTGCTATTATGAAATCGTTGTTACTTTTTTGGTGTGGTAATGGTAGTATGGTTTTGCTTATTAAATATTCTTATCTTTTAAAGACACATACTAAAGTGAGTGTTTTGTAATTTTCTTCATTAAAAAAAGGAAGAAAATTCCTATGGGAAAATCCATTAAAGGGACTAGAAAGTTAATGAAAGATGGTTAAGATTGTAGACCTCTTGTCTTTCATATGCTCATTAGAGTCTTCTATTGCCAACCTGAAGACTTGAAGAATGTGTCTCTTTGTGTTTTGTGTGATGGGGGGAGAAAGAAAATGAGGAAGAGCAATAGAGATAGAGAACAAGATACATTGAGCTATGTTAGAAATTAACCAACTGATTGATTTCAGTTAATCTTCTGGGAGATTGCAAGCGGGGTGAAAAACTTTGGATCAAGAAAGAAAGGGCATGGCTTCTTATACATACGTGCGTGCGTTTAATTAGGGCAATCCGGTGGTAATGTGCTTAATGTTAGCAATGCAAATTATATTAGAGCAAAAGGAAGTATTGTCCCAACCCAGGCCTGGCCCAAACATCATTTTTGGAAAAAAAAACAACTGTCATGTATCTGGACAGGTTAAAAAGCGCATGATGAAACCATGGCAAACATTGGGAGAATTCCCAGTGGAGTGAGCAATTAAAAATCTGGGATTGCCCATGGAGAAATCATATAAGAAGCTTGAAATAAAATTTAGAAACTTTACTTTGGCTGATGTCTCGTATTCGGTTATACATTTTCTTACAAAATCAAAATCAATCTGGAGATTAAGGAACAAAATACCCTAGAATTTATCTTGAAAGGGAAGTGGTTAAAACTATTCAAGGACAGACAGAACTCTCATAGGAGAAAGATAGATCATGTCCTTGACTTTAGAGAGTGGCTAAGTTTTGTGGTTTTTTTTTTTAACATTTATTTATTTTTGAGACAGAGAGAGACAGAGCATGAACGGGGGAGGGTCAGAGAGAGGGAGACACAGAATCCGAAACAGGCTCCAGGCTCCGAGCCGTCAGCACAGAGCCCGACGCGGGGCTCGAACTCACGGACCGCGAGATCATGACCTGAGCCGAAGTCGGCGGCTTAACCGACTGAGCCACCCAGGCGCCCCGAGAGTGGTTAAGTTTTAATTCAGTTTGTGGATCATTTTGGGTAAATTCAATAATATTTTTAAAAAATTTTTTAAATGTTTTATTTTTTATATTTGAGAGAGGGAGAGAGACAGCATGAGTGGGGGAAGGACAGAGAGAGAGGAAGATACAGGATCCGAAGCAGGCTCCAGGCTCTGAACTGTCAGCACAGAGCCCGACGTGGGGCTTGAACTCACAGACAGTGAGATCATGACCTGAGCCAAAGTCGGATGCTTAACCTACTGAGCCACCCAGGCACCCCAATTCAATAATATTTCTTAAACACCTACTGGGTCTAGACTGTGCTCAGCACCATGGAGGTGCATTAGACAAGATTCCTGCCATAAAAACAAAAACAAAAGCAAAAACAAACAAAAAAAAACATGCCCAATATGTAAAGACAGACATATGAGACTATTCTGCAAAATATGCTTTGCAGAGCTTCTCAAAAACCACTGACCAAAAGCCATTGCCAGCTCTTCAATCCACCACACAGATTGTTGCACCTGGAGCACATATGGTATAAACATGAGGAAGAAAAGACTCTGTGGAATACAAGGAGAGCTGAAAAAAGGTACCCGCAGTTACACAACCGTGCCGTGATTAGCAGAGAAGTTTTGTAGCGGAAAATCAAGCAGAACCCTCAGTTGTTGAAAAAGGAACCAGTGGTGTGGAAGATTCAAGGTAGTGCTTCCATCCCATGCAATCCATGTTAACCCATTCCCGACACAGTTCCCCCCCCACCCCCGGCTCTTTTTTCTGGACCTCATGACTAAAGAGACACACAGATCATTTGAAACAAAGAGCCCCCAGGGTAACAAAGAGAAAAATAAATAACACTTCTCCAAAGCACATTCTGTGGAATGGTCTCATGGGTTGGTCCGTGAAAAAAGGATCAGTAGTTAAGTTTGGGGAATTCTGCATCCTGTTTCTCCCTCTAGTATATTCATGATGGACAGTATTTTATTTAAGGCTCTTTTATATTTTCTTTAATCCAGTATATACCAGGCTTAACTAGGCAGAGAACTCCCCCCACCCCTGGGCTGCTGTGAAGCAATTGGGACTTCTCATTTAACCTGAAGCAGAAAAGACAACAACCGTGTTTTATGAGTCTGCTCCGGCAATGGAGGTAAGGTAGGACCCATGGAAGAAATCCAGATAAATCCCAGAACAGGGCAAGGTCCCCCATGTGACCCCTGCATAAACCTGGAGTTTAGTGATCTGTTAGACACAAATGTGATTCAAAGGTGGATCCAAACCTAGAGCATCGGTCCCCAGGAGACAAGGAGGTAGGGTGGATGTGGGCACTGGCACACATCAAAAGGTCCACAGAGAAAGTGAGGTGGCAGGGGGTGGGGGAGGGGAAGGAGAGTGATGTGGAATCAGGTCTCTCCAAGAGGGAATTCTGCTGTTAGGCACATTTGTTAGCTGGTATTAGAGATGAAGCCATCAGCACCTGGGGGTTAAGGGCAAGAACGGCAGGGGACGGTCTGGAACTTAATGATACAGAGATGAATTAAAGCAACAGGACAGAAATCCAAAGAATAAACTTGTAGAGATAGCAGTGCCCAAACCCCACATCTGGATGTTCTATTTGCCAGTTCTCAATTCACTGCTGTTGTGTTCTTCTGTCCTGGTATAGAGAATATCTGGAGTGAAATATGGCATTCGATTCTGCCATATTTACTAAGCATTCATCTTTTAAAATGCATCTGGGGGGCGCCTGGGTGGCTCAGTCAGTTGAGCGGCTGACTTCGGCTCAGGTCACGATCTCGCGGTCTGTGAGTTCGAGCCCCACGTCGGGCTCTGTGCTGACAGCTCGGATCCTGGAGCCTGTTTCCGATTCTGTGTCTCCCTCTTTCTGACCCTCCCCCGTTCATGCTCTGTCTCTCTCTGTCTCAAAATTAAATAAACGTTAAAAAAATTTTTTTAAATGCATCTGGCATTCTTATTACAAATCCAAAGTCCCGGACCCCCTTTTGAAAAACGTTTTATTTATTTGAGAGAGAGAGAGAGAGAGTACAAGCAAGGCAGAGGCAGAGGGAGAGGGGGAAAGAGGACGCAAAGTGAGTTCTGCCCTCATGACAGCAGTGAGCCCAATGTGGGTCTTGAACTCACCAACTGTGAGATCATGACCTGAGCCAAGTTGGACGCTCAACCGACTAAGCCACGTAGGTGCCCCAACCACCGCCCTTTCTTAAAGATCCTGATTCAGTAAGTGTAGAGTGTGATCTAGATAAAAGTATATTCAACAAGCATTCCCAGAATGCTAAGGCATTTGTCTCTTAGACCTCAGAGTGCCTAAGGACTGGTATAAAAAATGCTTGTTCTTTTTAAAAACATTTTTTAATGTTTATTTATTTATTTTTGAAAGACAGCGAGAGAGAGAGCACGTGTGCACAAGTGGGGGAGGGGCAGAGAGAGAGGGAGACAGAGAATTTGAAGCAGACTCCGGCCTCCAAGCTGTCAGCACAGAGCCCGACTGGGGCTTGAACCCACAAATGGTGAGATCATGATCTGAGCTGAAGTTGGACACTTAGCCAACTTCGCCCCCCAGGTGCCCCTGAAAATGCTTATTCTTGAGCTGTACGTGCAGAGATTCTAATCCAATAGGCCTGGAGCCTATGAATCTTCATTTTTAACCTGTAGGTCTCAGGTGATTGGAAGTCCAGAAAACTTGCTCCTCAATTTGCACATCAGGCAGTTCAGGTGTTCCCAGCAGGTGGCGGTCTTGTTCATTCTGCTAAAAATTTGTACGTTAAAAAGTTAAATTATTTACTTGTCAGCTGGATCTTTTAAAAAGTTTTAAATTTCCCAAGTACATTGATCTGGGACAAAATTGCTATTCATGCTTATGAATCCATTGCATAATTTGAAGATTTATTGAATCCATTGCACAATTTGAAGATTTATTGAATCCATTGCATAATTTGAAGATGCCTCTGTCTTCCGTTGAGCAAGGTTGTTAATATACAGGAGTGACTGCACACAGTTCCCAGCACAGGGATAGGAATAGATGGAATGATCTTCATAGTTCATACAGAAGTCTCTTCAGTCTTTTCAATGCTGAATTAATTTGAAGACAAGGCTATGGTTGGAATATCTCTTAATTTAGCAGCAAAGGTTTAGAACTGAACCCTATTTTAATCTTTTATAAAAGCACTCCAGGGGCACCTGGGTAGCTCGGTTGGTTAAGCTTCCAACTCTTGATTTCCACTCAGGTCATGATCTCCTGGTTCATGAGACCAGACCAGTGCAGAACCTGCTTGGGATTCTCTCTCTCTCTCTCTCTCTCTCTCTCTCTCTCTGACCCTCCCCTGCTCTATCTCAAAAATAAATAAATAAACTTTTTAAAAATAGCCAAGATTTGTTGACTTGTATTTGAATGATCTTAGTTATAAACTTTTTATTACCGAGAATTACAAACAGAAAAATAGACAGAATTTGATAATGAACCCTCATGTACCCATCACCCAGCTTTAATAATCGTCAGTTTGTGGCCAGCCTTGTTTACGCTGTCATCTATTTCCCCATCTCCAGTATTTTTTTAAAGCAAAGCTCAGATATCATAACAGTGGGTAATGTCCATCTAAGTCTCTCTGCCTGGCTGACTCAGTGGTTTGAAGCAGGTCTAATACGACCATTCTTAATTTGAGTCCTGCTAGTTCCACGTTAAGAGAACATACCCCAGGGGTGCAAAATACTGCCTTTGATGCCAAGAAGACACTTGCATTGCAACTATGTGAAGGGAACTAGAGGGTATTATGCTAAGTTAAATTAGTCAGAGAAAAGCAAGTATCATATGGCTTCACTCATATGAGGACTTTAAAATGCAAAACAGATGAACATAAAGAAAGGGAAGCAAAAATAATATAAAAACAGGGAGGGGGACAAAACATAAGAGACTCTTAAATATGGAGAACAGACAGAGGGTTACTGGAGGGGTTGTGGGAGGGGGGATGGGCTAAATGGGTAAGGGGGATTAAGAAATACACTCCTGAAATCATTGTTGCACTATATGCTAACTAACTTGGATGTGAATTTAAAAAATAAATAAAATGGTAAAAAAAAGAAAGAAAGAAAGAAAGAAAGAAAGAAGACACTTGCAAATGTGGCTGCTGCTTTAGATTATGGAGTTTCGGGTACTAGGTGGTACTTTCTATTCCCATGCAAAAATAACCGTGTTAATCAGTATAAACAACCACTATTAATGTTTTCTTAATTTCTTTAAGTTTATTTATTTTGCGGGAAAGAGAGAGAGAGAGAGAGAGAAAACACGAGGAGG